>NW_022985742.1:0-80092 GCF_902459465.1 Asterias rubens
GGCACTGACTGCACTGACTGCACTGACTGCACTGACTGCACTGACTGCACTGACTGCACTGACTGACTGACTGCACTGACTGACTGACTGACTGACTGCACTGACTGACTGACTGCACTGACTGACTGACTGACTGACTGACTGACTGACTGACTGACTGACTGACTGACTGACTGACTGACTGACTGACTGACTGACTGACTGACTGACTGACTGACTGACTGACTGACTGACTGACTGACTGACTGCTGACTGACTGACTGACTGACTGACTGACTGACTGACTGACTGACTGACTGACTGACTGACTGACTGACTGACTGACTGACTGACTGACTGACTGACTGACTGACTGACTGACTGACTGACTGACTGACTGACTGACTGACTGACTGACTGACTGACTGACTGACTGACTGACTGACTGACTGACTGACTGACTGACTGACTGACTGACTGACTGACTGACTGACTGACTGACTGACTGACTGACTGACTGACTGACTGACTGACTGACTGACTGACTGACTGAATGACTGAATGACTGAATGACTGAATAACTGAATAACTGAATAAATAAATAACTAAATAAATAACTAAATAATAACTAAATAATAACTAAATAATAACTAAATAATAACTAAATAATAACTAAATAATAACTAAATAATAACTAAATAATAACTAAATAATAACTAAATAATAACTAAATAATAACTAAATAATAACTAAATAATAACTAAATAAATAACTAAATAACTAAATAAATAACTAAATAAATAACTAAATAAATAACTAAATAAATAACTAAATAAATAACTAAATAAATAACTAAATAAATAACTAAATAAATAAATAACTAAATCAATAAATAAATAAATAAATAAATAAATAAATAAATAAATAACTAAATAACTAAATAACTAAATAAATAAAAACTAAATAAATAAAAACTAAATAAATAAAAACTAAATAAATAAAAACTAAATAAATAAAAACTAAATAAATAAAAACTAAATAAATAAAAACTAAATAAATAAAAACTAAATAAATAACTAACTAAATAAATAAAAACTAAATAAATAAAAACTAAATAAATAAAAACTAAATAAATAAAAACTAAATAAATAACTAAATAAATAACTAAATAAATAAAAACTAAATAAATAACTAAATAAATAAAAACTAAATAAATAACTAAATCAATAAATAAAAACTAAATAAATAAATAAATCAATAAATAAAAACTAAATAAATAAATAAATCAATAAATAAAACTAAATAAATAAATAAATCAATAAATAAAAACTAAATAAATAAATAAATCAATAAATAAAAAACTAAATAAATAAAAAATCAATAAAATAAAAACTAAATAAATAAAATAAATCAATAAATAAAAACTAAAAAATAAATAAATCAATAAATAAAAACTAAATAAATAAATAAATCAATAAATAAAAACTAAATAAATAAATAAATCAATAAATAAAAACTAAATAAATAAATAAATCAATAAATAAAAACTAAATAAATAAATAAATCAATAAATAAAAACTAATAAATAAATAATCAATAAATAAAACTAAATAAAAATAAATCAATAAATAAAAACTAAATAATAATAATCATAAATAAAAACTAAATAAATAAATAAATCAATAAATAAAACTAAATAAATAATAAATCAATAAATAAAAATAAATAAATAAATAAATAAATAAAAACTAAATAAATAAATAAATCAATAAATAAAAACTAAATAAATAAATAAATCAATAAATAAAAACTAAATAAATAAATAAATCAATAAATAAAAACTAAATAAATAAATAAATCAATAAATAAAAACTAAATAAATAAATAATAAATCAATAAATCAAAACTAAATAACTAAATAAATCAATAAATTAAAACTAAATAACTAAATAAATCAATAAATTAAAACTAAATAACTAAATAAATAAATAAATTAAAACTAAATAACTAAATAAATAAATAAATTAAAACTAAATAACTAAATAAATAAATTAAAACTAAATAACTAAATAAATAAATAAATAAATTAAAACTAAATAACTAAATAAATAAATTAAAACTAAATAACTAAATAACTAAATAAATAAATTAAAACTAAATAACTAAATAACTAAATAAATAAATTAAAACTAAATAACTAAATAACTAAATAAATAAATTAAAACTAAATAAATAAATAACTAAATAAATAAATTAAAACTAAATAACTAAATAAATAAATAAATAAATTAAAACTAAATAAATAAATAAATAAATAAATAAATTAAAACTAAACAAATAAATAAATAAATAAATAAATTAAAACTAAATAAATAAATAAATAAATAAATAAATTAAAACTAAATAAATAAATAAAGCTTGCTCGGAGTAAGGATAGCGCGACCTACGTCCAACATCCTGGTCGCGTCCACGGTTCCTCCACAAGTTGGGGTTTTACGTGGCCACTGAGCGCTGATAACTCAGCCTGGTGTTGGACGCCGAGCTTTCGTTGCACGTTTTCAGTAGCAACACCAATTACGTGCACATTAAGCACAATTGCTTTTTATCCTTGAAACGACAGATAAATTTCCTTATCTCAGATCGTCTGCAGAACGGCTGATTTATAGCCATAAAATAGCATTTATTGCATATACGTATAATCATAGCACTTTGGCTATGGTATGGAGCACAACTTTTGCTGCTCTCTTTTATTTTGTCTGTTTCAGATAGATGGTTGGCACTCTCTCATTCAGCATCTGACCCGGAACTAAAGCAACTTGCCCTCGAAGCCCTACCAAAACTACTGATGTCATCACGAGCACACTCAACAACGATAAAATACAGCAATGGTTGGAAACGATGGGAATCATGGGCTTCATCCAAGACCGGCGTCATATCGTTTCCCGTCAACCCTACTGATTTCGCCCTATATTTATCTTCATTATTTTCATCTGGTCATAAAACGGCAGCAGACTCCGCAGCATCCTCTGTCGCCTGGGCACATAGCTTGGCTGGATTACCGTCACCTACAGACGATCCATTGGTCAAAACAACCTTACAGGGCTACAAGAGACTCACAGCCTCTACCCCAAACCGGAAGGAACCGGTAACACCTGAAATCATGGCAAAACTTTACAATGCTCACGGTCAACCTAGTGCAGCATTAGACGATTTACGCATACTATTCGTATGCTTTATTTGTTACGCTGGTTTCCTTCGTTTTAACGACATCAGTAACGTAAGACGCATGGACTGTAGTATACTCACCGACAGTCTCGCCATACATTTATGCAAGTCCAAAACTGATCAATACCGCCAGGGCAACAACATAACAATTGCAAGAACATTTCAGCCAACCTGCCCAGTTGTAATCACAGAACGATATTTTCAAGCATTAGGCGATCCCGACTCTTCTCCTCTACCGGTACTTCGCAGACTGACACGTTCCAAAACCGGTCTTGTTCCTACTACTCATGGGCTAAGCTACACCAGAACTAGAGAGATCGTACTAGAAGCCCTCCGACCATTCGCTCCAGATATTCGAAAATTCGGCCTCCACAGCCTGAGGTCGGGAGGGGCAACCGCAGCTTCAAACGCCCTACTCCCATCTCACTTAATATCCATGCACGGAAGATGGAAATCCGAAAAGGCCAGAAGTGCATACATAAAAACTGATCCGCAAGCGCGTTTACTTCCCTCCTCTGTACTTGGAATTTGAATTTATGTGTATAATTGGCTAGTTAAGCCGACGAGAATAATGATGAAATTTAAATTAAATGAGTTGGAATTTGAATTTATGTGTATAATTGGCTAGTTAAGCCGACGAGAATAATGATGAAACTTAAATTAAATGAGTTGGATTATGTGAATGTCATGAATAAATAGTATGCGAGGCGAGCAGCTCCGCCATTCCAATGTTCACCAAAACATTAAGTTTGTGTTGTTTTTCTTGTCTATTCTTGTATATTCTTACATGAGGTAAATTTAGAAAAGAAAATAATTTTCTAACGTAAGAATGAAGTAAGAAAGTATATTAATTTGTTATTTTGTTTAAAAGGTTTTGTTACAAGGTTTGTTGCTTCTCCCCGGACCTAGATGGTGCCAATGTTTAAAGTTCGCTTTTGTATCATTTGAACATCCTTTGTCCTCACCACTTTACTCCTATTGGTCCATAACCACCAATTGTTTCTAGAATAGAAGCTTTGATTGGCTGTAATTTTACCGCTTGTTCCTGGATCCTTCGCTTAATCTCTTTCCCCTCTTTTTTTTTTCTTTAAATGGGTTAGTATTTGTTTGTACTTTTGTTTTGCCGGTTTGGATCGAAAGCTAAGGCCATCTACCCTACTCATTACTTTTATGAAATGTAGACATATTTATATCATCTTGACTATAATTATTACAGCATTGTGCATTTTTTGCATATTGAATTACTGTGATTTTTGCAACATTGAATAAACGTAGTGTGATTGATATTACGCAGTTTGTGTAGTGAATATAAATATATCTTTACCGTTACACGTTGCACCGTCTCCGTTGATGGTGTAACCGCCATGACAGTTGCATTCAAAGCCTCCAGGAATGTTGGTACAATTCTGCTGGCAGTTATTGGTGCGACTCACCAGGCATTCATCCGCATCTAAGTTAGCATGAAAACAAGTGCAAAGGTTGGGTATTTTGTATTTTTTTATTTATTTCAATTCTCATGTAGATAAAGAGTACAATAATTCACATTAATTAGGTAAACATTTTTTAAATACAGCAATGAGGAAGGAAAAAGAAACAGCTTGATAAAAGTGTAAGCCAATTTTGTGGCTTTAAATGTGCACTACACCTTACAACAGACTGGAGCAATTAGTTACAAAATTACACAACAAAACAATTATTGTGAAGATGACATCAGAACAAAGATTACACAATGATGAATACAGACTTTTTCAGGTAGGCCTATGCCCGGTAAATACTTCCTACGAATGCAAATATGAAACGCGTTTTGACGTCACCAATTCGCTAATTCGCTCAAATAATTTGCATCAGTTAAGCTGTGATCAACTCGTGCAAAACATTGATTTGCTGAGAAAAAGCCATGTGACGTCAACATTCGTATCGCATTTACATTCACAGGAAGTAGTGAACCGGGCTCAAGGGTATTTTCGAAACGGACGCGTCACAGACGCAAGCTTGTTTACGCCTGCAACGGTGGACATCCTATCTGTCCCTCTTTTTGCGATACTCGCCCAACTTTTGTTTGCAACAGCTCCAATGGGAGACTTTTGGAAGACTTACCTGGTAAGTCTGCTGCCAGCTAGCGTCCCAAAGTCTCCCATTGGTTTTGCACGCATTTTTATGTGGACCTTCCCCGAACCGTGGACTCTGTTGTCCTCTGTTGTGAGTATACCTTCTTACCTTTGCACGTGTGTCGATCATCAGTGTCCAGGGTGTATCCCGATTCACATTCGCATCGGTAGCTACCGATGGAATTTATGCACATGTGGTCACACTTGAGAACAGAGTTGAAGACTCCTATACTGATCTGCAGATCACATTCGTCGATGTCTTTGAGGAATGAAATATAATCAAAGAGAAAAATAACGGAGCAATACGAGATTCAACAAAGACGCAAATAATAATGTGACCCGGGTTCAATACTACTACGAGGAAATGTTCATACACGTTTTATTTTTATAATGACGTCAACAGCTACGTCAGATGGAATAATAGTTTAAATTTAACTTTAAGTGTTCAGAGTACCAGCCTCGATGACTTGTGTTTCTGATCAGAGTTTGGGTTCGAGTCCTGGTCGTGGCTTTTGTGTCCTTGAATACTTTACCATACTTGTTGTCCTTCGGATGACACATGTTAGCCATGTCTCGTTTAGGCTGAGATTGGTAGTGCACTTAAAAGAACCCAGAACACTTATTATGGAAGAGTAGGGGTTAATGGTGCTTTTGGCTTACATAGCAATCACCCTTGTTTACTTGTTTCTTCACGCTTGCAAGATTGCCAGAAAAAGAAAAAAAACTATAGTGATGGTCAAGTCAGATTTTGCGTAGATTGCGTAACAAAATGAACTCTCCCATTTTCATATTGAACTCAACCAACTCATTTACAGAGTGTAAATGCTGGATCTTGTTGTTGTAGTTGTTGATGTGGCTGTTCGTGTTGTTGTTTTTTTAATAAAAGAAAAAGAGTTATCATAATTATACCTGTGTTGCATGTTGTACCAGTGTATCCAGGCTGACAGTGGCAGGTGTCTGGTGCTACGCAATCCCCGTTGATACACGGTGGATCGCAAAAGGCTAGAACAATATAATTAGAAACGGAAATAAAAAGTAAAACAAAACGTTTTTCGTTGTCAGCTAGACATCATCAGCTGTAAAATCGTCCAAAGAGAAAATTGGTACCCCATTTAAAAAAAGTAAATCAGTTTTCTTGCAAAAAATTATAAAAAGGTGCGATGAAAATTGTTAAATAAAATGGCAGGATGCCAGTGACATACATGTGACATGATCTTGTGGTTGGTAACCTTATTTTGATAAGCATAATTTTGTTGTGTTTAGCTACATGTACTTTTTCTTTTAGGTACTTTTTGTAGGACACAAAAAAAGAATGTCCACAGATTTCCTTTAAACTATACACGGTTTGAAGATAATGGTGGGAGAAAGCTTGAGTAAAACAGTGTCACAAAATAGTTTTACAATGTGTGCAATATCAAACAAACATATTTACCATTACTGGTATTAAATCTCCCTATATAGTCACTTACCCATTGCACATTGACCAATGCGATCTCTGCGCCATCCATCGCAACATTCAGTACGCAGGGGTCCATTCTGAGAAATATTGTGGAACCGACGCTAGTCTGTGATACCATTTTGGAAAAATTGGGGGCGGGGGGGGGGGAGTTGGGAAAAAACAAAAAAGGCGAGAGGAAAGGTGCCTCTTTATTTAAGGCCCCAACAATGTTTTATTTCAGATGAAGGTAAGCGTCCAAGAAATGTCTTTGAAAAGGCCTTAGATTGCACCAGAGAGCATCTACGACATAACAAATTTCCGGGGCCCTAGAGCGGGCCCCGGACCCCAATGACGTCATGCTTCGCGCTCGCAATTTCAGATTTGGTAATGCCCCTACCCTTTAATTTTAGCTGGCTAGAACCCTGCTTGCAACATACGGTTATCGGTCGGATCTAGGTTAGCCGCACACTTGTATTCATGGAATAGCATATTTGGGTAGGCATTTTATCGCCCAGTGAAAAGAAGGTGTACTTGAACTTTGATTTATTGGTGATCATATACCCGTGGTTCTATAGAGAAAGCAGAAATTAACCCCAATCAATTATACATATTGGGCTGGTAACAGTAATCCTCGTTATACATTATACGCTATGATATGGGCCTACATGTACATTTATATGCATTGTAACAATGTGGATGTAAACAAATCGAAACGTGAATTACATGGAAAACCAACTACCCTTAAAATCACCCTTTGCAATAACTAAAACAGTACTCACGATTAAGATGCACGCACGGGACTTTGGTGATTAATAGAAGTGATTCGATGATTGGATTAACCTGGATATTTAGGAAATATTTGAGGAATTTACGTGATTAGTTTGGATTTGGACTTGTAAAATGGCGATTGGTATGATCATGGAAACATTGGAGATTTTGATTCAAGAGAGGGCGCTATAACAAAAACTGTCCTGATGCGGAGACTTTCTGACAGCCACCCCAAATTTAGGCTCTAAATTTTATCAAACAGAGAAAGTCTTCAAAAGTCCACGATAGGTGTCCATCTCTAGGGGTCTTCACTATCGGTGATCTCAGGTAGGCGTATCAGACGCGCAACGGGTCTGGTGTATTCGCGATCAGCGACTTTAACTCTGGCCACTCGGATGCGATCATCAACTTCAGGAAGTGTCTCGATGACTCTACCAACTAGCCAATGAGCTCTAGGCTGCTGAGGGTCGGCAATCATGACAGCATCGCCACAGGTGAGGTTACGGCAGTCCTTTTGCCATTTTGGGCGAAGTTGGAGGCTTGGCAGGTAGTATTTCAGGAAATGTGACCAGAACTGGTCCGCTAGTACTTGGCTGTGGCGCCATCGGCGTCGTCCTATCAGCTCGTCGACAGGGTATACTACTTGTGGAAGTGACTGGTCATGGCGTCCCATCAGTAGGATATTCGGAGTTATGGGATTGATGTCTGCAACATCAGATGAGATGTAGCCCAATGGCTTGGAATTAAGGATGCCTTTAATTTCTATCAGGACGGTGCGTAGTACGGCTTCGGTGACTGATTGGTCCTTGATTACAACCTTGAGACCGTCTTAAATTCTCTTGATCTCTCGCTCCCACACTCCGCCGAAGTGAGGTGCACTGGGTGGATTAAACTTGAATCTCACTTTCTGGTCGCCTAGTTGTGCAGCAAGGTCAGGTTTCATGGCATGGAATGCTTCCTGTAATTCAGTTTCAGCTCCCTTGAAATTGGTTCCGCAATCAGATAGCAACTCATAGGGCTTCCCTCGTCTGGAAATGAAGCGCCGAAAGGACATCAAGAAGGCATCGGTGTCCAGGCCTTCTAAGAGATCTATATGAATAGCTCTGGTCGTCATACACTTGAAGATCACCCTCCACCTTTTCTCGGAGCGGCGACCAATCTTGACATGCATCAGACCGAAACAGTCAACACCGGTAGAGTAGAAGGCTGGCTTAAATAGACGGAGACGGGACGGAGGAAGATCACCCATCTTTGGTACTTCGGGTTTTGCGCGCCATTTGCGGCATTCAAAGCATTGATGCTGATGACGACGAATTGCCTCCCTTCCCCGGAGTATCCAAAACTTGCGTCTTAATTCAGCTAGAATACGTTCTGGACCATAGTGAAGAAGCTTCTCATCATAGTCACGTATTATCAGCTTGGTGATGTGGTGATGAGGATCAAGGACGATTGGGTATTTAACAGCATCGGAGAGGATTTCTGCCCTACGTAGTCGTCCTCCAACTCTGATGAGCTTTGCGGTTTCGTCATAGGCTGGGTCCAACTGTGAGAGCTTGCTCCCGGACGGTATTCCTCGTTTGGCCTTTAAGGCAGACAGCTCTTCAGGGAAGCTTTCGAGTTGACATTTTTGGTACAGAAGATTTTCGATGTCCTCCCGCAACTGTGCTGTGTCATCTCCAGGTTTGGCCACCCCGTGAAGGGATAGTTTGAAAGCCTCTACCAGAGCGTCCCAGCTGTTGTACTGATGGAGATCGGGCTGCAATGGGTTTTCTACAATGGCAGTCTTACCACAGAAGGTTGCTTTTTTCAGCTCTGTTGCATCCTCTGTAGGGTCAGTGATTGGACTTTTCGGCCACTGAGACGGAGGTTGACGAAGATAGAGTGGGCCTGTCTTCCATCGGGATTCTTCACTCAGTTCTTTGAGTGACTTACCCCTGGTAATGTCATCGGCAGGGTTGTTCTGGGTGTCCACATAGCGCCAGTCCTGCACATCTGTAAGGGTCTGTATTTCGGTGACACGAGTACCAACGAAGACCTTATATCGGCATGATTCTGACTTCAACCACTGCAGGACTGTGGTCGAATTGCTCCATAGGGTGACCTTGTTGATCTCTAGGGTAAGTTCCTTACGAAGGAGATCGGCTAGTTGTGCACCGGTGAGAGCTGCTGATAACTCGAGTCGTGGCATCGATAGTTGTCTTTTCGGTGCCACTCTGGATCGAGACATGAGAAAACTGACGCTGACGTTCCCCTTGTCATCTTCAGTGCGGAGGTAGGCAACTGATCCGTATACTCGTTCAGATGCGTCACAGAAAACATGTAGTTCTCTATTGGAAGTCACTGTGTTGACATCAGGCGGGGTGTAACATCTCGGCAGTTTAACCAGAGGAAGGTCGGAGAGCTCCTCCTCCCAAGTGAGCCACTGATCACGGATCTTTCCTGGTTCCAGAGGGTCGTCCCAGTCTCGTTTTGTCTTCCAAAGGTCTTGCACTAGCACCTTAGCACGTGCTGTGAAGGGAGAAATGTAGCCAATTGGATCATACTGGCTAGCAAGAATCTTGTAGATAGTTCGTTGAGTTGATCTGTGTTTATAACTGAGTTCGTCTGTTGAACATTGCCATCGAAGTCCAAGGGTGCCTTCGGACAAGTCGTTCTGACCAAAGGCTAACCAGAGCTCGTAGCCTTCAGATCTGGCATTAGATGGAAGTTCATCAACTACTGAAGGGATGTTGCTGGCCCATTGTCTGATGTTGAAACCACCAGTTGAGAGTAGCTTTCGCATCTTCATAACGAGCTCCTTTGCTTCGGATATGGTAGGTTTACTGTCAAGGCAATTGTCGACGTAGAATGCCTGGTCAACTGCACTGCAGACATCCTTGTCATCGCTGACGTGTTTGCGTAGTGCAAATGTGGCACAGCATGGGCTGCACGTGGTGCCAAATGGTCCCGGTTCATCTTACGCCATACAAATCGAAGGAGAGGTTTGTCTTCAGGGAGTAGTCTCACTTGATGGAACATTGCCTGAATATCCCCAGATATGGCAACAGGGTGTTGGCGGAATCGCAGGAATACGCCGAGCAGTGAAGCACCTTGTGTTGGCCCTGGTAGTAGGTGATTGTTGAGGATCTTGCCTTCATACTCGTAAGAGCAGTTGAATACCAAGCGGTGTTTTCCATTGTGCTCAACTAGGTGGTGCGGAATATACCAGGACTCTTCAGTTTTCAGAGCTTCTTCGTTGCTGATGATTTTCACAAAGCCTGTGTCGACAAGGGTTTGGATAAGCTTGTTGTGAATTTCAGCTTTATCTGGGTGTTTTTGGAGGCGTCTTTCGTTCCGCTTCAGGTTTTGCATGACGGCTTCCTTAGTAGCTCTGAATTTGTTGTCGTCTTTGGTGCGAAGTAGAGGAGTGGCGTAGCGCTGAACTCCGTCAATCTCTATTCTGATGGTTTTTTCTTCAAGTGTCGCTATGGCTTGCTTATCTTGTTTCAAGCGAGTGACTTGCTTTTCAGAGTAGGGTAGGATGTCTGCTTGCCAGAGTCGTTCAACATTTTTAAGCAGATCTGTGGTTGGCTGAAGGGTTGTCGTGAATAAGCACTGTTGCTCTTCTGATTGGCTTTGAAGGAGATTGGCTGGACCCTGTAGAGACCAACCAAGTTTTGTACATACGGCTAATGGTGCTCCTCTGGGGCCAAATCGAACTGGTTGTATCGGGTGAATGAGATCAGCATAGTCTGAACCAATCAGGATTAGTGGGCAAGCCTTATTGATCGGAGGCAAGGGTATCTGACGAAGGTGTGACCATCGTTTCTTGAGGGCTTCAACAGGATACGAGTACTCAGAGAGGCACAAGTTGTTGGCAGCAAAGGCACCATTGATAGGATATCTGACGTCAGAGTTGTCCCTGGGTGACACTTGCAGGTTAACTGATTTTCCTGCACATAGGAATGGCTCACTGCGCACTGTAGCCAGGAGTATGTTGTCTTCTACCCCAGAAAGCTTCAACGCTTGAACAGCTGGCATCAGGATCATGGTTCTCATTGAACCGTCGTCAAGGATGGCATAGGTCTCCATCATCCCTCCTGGTCCGTGAAGCAGAACTTTTACCACCTTTAGCATAATATGATGTGGTCGGGAGGGTTGGTCGATGAAGAGGGCTTGCGTTACTGCTTCTGTGACGTAAACCTTACTAGCTCCGCTCTGGATGGCAGCATGGAGGGCAGTCAGGTGCTGTTCTTTGCAGGTGTTACAAGGTTTCTTCAGGGTGCAGTTTTCTGGCTTGTGGGTACGCCCACACCTCCAGCACCTATTCCTTTCCTTGATCCAGTTAATGATCTGTTCGGTTGTCAACTGTTTAAACTCTGTACAGCTGTTGAGGTAGTGTGTTGTCTCGTTACACTTGGGACAGTAGGCTTTGGGTCTGTTTGGGCCCTTCTGTCCAGAGTAAGTGGTGTTCGTCGATGGGGGCATCGTTGGTGTTTCGTTTGTGACGAATACTGCTGTTGCAGGAGCATTCCTCTTCTGAAAGTGTTTATCCTTCTTATCAGTAGAAGGGTTGTCACTCTTCTGGATAGCAGTAGCCTGACTGACAATTCGCCTCGCTCGGGACTTCGTTTGCAACCAGTTTGCAAAGTGGAGTAGGGTATAGGTGTTGTTGGAGTCTACCTTAATTATGTCTCTACTAATGCAGTGCTCCACAAATCTATCTCTGTAGCTTGATGGAAGTTTGCTTAGGAGTCGGTCGACATGAGAACCGCACTTTAATTTATAGCCATTCTCTCCCTCCAGAGATTTAAGCATCCCTACCAATGAATGCACGGAGAGGGAAAAGTTCTCAAAGGCGTCATTGTCGTTGTACTTCACAGGGGGCATACTCAGGATGGAGTTGATTTCACTCTGTATCAACTGCCGTGGTTGACCGTACCTTTCTTTCAAGGCTTGCAGAGCTGCAGTGTATGGCTTGGCTTCATGGATGAAAGCTTCGGCTAACCTCTTGATGTTCCCGCTGAGTTTACCCAGCAAAACCTGGTACTTGTACGGCTCGGTTAAGTGGGGATGAACGTCGATCAGGTTATCGAGTGCCATTTTTAGGAGGGCAATGTCTTTCTCCTTTCCACTGCTGAAGGTAGGTAGTACTGGCCTTGGTATGCCATATGAAGAGGCAATCAGCATCTCCGTGGAGTTCGGCATCATCATTTGTGCTGGAGCTGGCCCCATTGGATGTGATGGAGCCGGGTACGGTTGTGCGAAGGTGTTTGGAAAAGGTGGCGCCCAACCAACCGACTGTGTTGGTGCAGTCATAGGGTACGGATTGGTAACTGCCGGCTGCATGGACGGTGGTGTTACTTTAGATGGAGAATAAACAGACGGAGTGGTGACATCAACTACGTGTACTTCAGCTTTGTGCTTATGAGCTGCAGTATTGCTGTATGTAGGGACATCACTCAAGTTGTCTATGTGAGTATTCTCAGCACTGACTGTGATTGTTTGACCCTGGGTTGGTGAGTCGTTGTTTGGTTGATAGAAGATGGGGTCACAGTTTGATGCTGTTTCTCTATCTCTGGTTCTGGATCACTGTTGACCATGGCTGTGATCAGTCGTGCTTCATTTAGCTGTTGTTCCACTTCTCGCAATCTTCTTTGTCTTGATAGTCGTGTGTTCAGAGACTCGCGCTGACGAAAAGCATTACGCTCAATTTCTTCGGCACGTCTACGAGCCGCAAGGGCTTCTTCGTCTGCGTGTATCCGTGCGGCATATGCCTCATCGTCTAGCCTTTGTAACTCTTCATCTGCTGATTGATCTTCCTCAATCTGGCGTTTCATCTCTTCCAGTTCAGCCTGTTTGCGTTGCTGTTTGAGTTTCGCTGATTGGGAGTCACTCAGTATTGACTTGAAGGAAGATTTACTGTGACGGGACTGTCCGCTGTAGAGTGAGTTCGATGAGTGAGAACTCCTCCGTGAACGAGATGTTTGTGTGGTTACAACGCTATGTTCATCTGTTCTGCCGGAAGTTGAAGGATGGTGGTCAATAACAAAGTCCTGAAAGTGGGCCGGCATACGTCTGTCCCGAGAGGACCGAGAACGGGATTGGACGGTAACAGCACTTGTCTGTAGTCCAACTGCTGCAGCTGTAGCTGTGCTGCAAACCCCGGTAGAGGAAGGTGAGGTCTCGACGATGGTGACAGTAACTGGGACTGGATGTGTACTGGTAGCTGGACTTGCAACTGGAATAGTAACACCGCCAATGGTAACTGCATGGGTATCATTGAGAGGGGTTGTCTGGTTAATGTTCTCGGTCTCCATTTCATTCGTAGCCATAGCCGTAGGTCGCTGGTTCAAATACGGGCTCGAAGGACCATGAAAAGAAGGTGTACTTGAACTTTGATTTATTGGTGATCATATACCCGTGGTTCTATAGAGAAAGCAGAAATTAACCCCAATCAATTATACATATTGGGCTGGTAACAGTAATCCTCGTTATACATTATACGCTATGATATGGGCCTACATGTACATTTATATGCATTGTAACAATGTGGATGTAAACAAATCGAAACGTGAATTACATGGAAAACCAACTTCCCTTAAAATCACCCTTTGCAATAACTAAAACAGTACTCACGATTAAGATGCACGCACGGGACTTTGGTGATTAATAGAAGTGATTCGATGATTGGATTAACCTGGATATTTAGGAATTATTTGAGGAATTTACGTGATTAGTTTGGATTTGGACTTGTAAAATGGCGATTGGTATGATCATGGAAACATTGGAGATTTTTATTCAAGAGAGGGCGCTATAACAAAAACTGTCCTGATGCGGAGACTTTCTGACACCCAGAATGTTATTTAACGTCAGCGGTAGGTTTGTTATTAATACTCTTATAACAAAAACGCTTGCCTAAGATGTACAGCGTAAATTCAGTTGTTTGTCAACAAGAGGGAGAAGCATATCTCACTAATAGACTCCTGAGATGTGTGTGATTGAAACTTTCTACGAGTCCCGTTACTGTACATAAATTTGTCAGTAAAATTAGACGACTGATATTGATCAAAAAGTGTTTTTTGAACTCTTTATTTAGGCACATGGAGGCTTGATTTTTCGACACAAAAACTCCAACAGCTCAGAGCGCAAGGGGGCTAAGCCCCCTGGACCCCACCGGTGCTCTACCCCTGGACCCCACCAGGGGCCTGGACCCCGCCTCTGGATTTTTTTTTTGAGCAAAAACAAAGTATGACTACAAAGTTGTGCCCCGGTTAAACAAATCCTGGATCCGCGCCTGATAGTGGTCCGTAGCCAGTCTCTGTCTCACAGATATGTTTATGGTCAATGTGCCACCAGTATGTCTGACCTAGTTCCGCCTAGCCTAACAGAATGTTTGAGCTAGTAAATTTGGTTTTCCGGCAAATCTTCGGGTATATCTTTCAAAAGACACAATACAAAATAAATCTTAAAATCTCTGGCGTTCAAGATTGATTTCTTGAACTTTGACCCGGAAGTATTAAACCAACCTTGTTCGTGTGCACCGTTTCCACCATCTTTACTGCATTCATTCACCCTGTTATAAAGAACCAGAAGAAAACATATCATTCAATTTAATTAGTGGGTTCTTATATAGCGCTCATATAAGTCTGTCTGTCACTCAGTATCGCTCAAGGCGCTTCAATTTAAGACCTTCCCTATTCACTTCCCATTGACAAAAAACATTGTCTCCCCGCCCCCGTCCCCCGCTCAATGTTGACTGTAAAGACCGAAAGAATGGCCATCGGAACCAACATTAAGAACGGGGGGGGGGGCAACGAGATATGGCTGGGATTGTCCTTTTACACAGTAACATGTAATTGGTTTACAGGGTGTTTTGGCGCAATGTGCTGCCAATCCAGCAAGACTAGGAACAACAAGGCGTACCACTTTTCTTTTCGATGAACCGGGTTCTTTTACATGCGTTACACACAGGTCCAACGACTTTAATAAGGACACATAAGGACAAAGTGTCATGACAAGGACTTACGTCAAGCGTGTTTCCTACAGATAGCAGGGAGCTTTTAAGATAGTATATGATGATAATTACGGATGGCTGTTAATGATAAAAATGAAAGCTCTTTCTTCTTTGCGTTCACGCAGGCAGGGTATAATAATACATACACTACTGCAGTGTTTTATAGGTCTGTTACCGACTCCAAATTGCTCTTACCCCAACGATTCTCCCTGCACTGACAGGCAGAGTACCAGTGAAACACAGACGACTCCTTGCAGCAGAGAATTCATCTCAGCGGTCAGTGTGGTTTGCATTGGGTGATTTCATATTCACTACCTTATGGGGACCGAAAACACAACAGTAAAGCCCGGTTCATACCGGATGCTTTGCGCGATGCGAATTTCAATGCGTCAAAAAGGGAAATGGAGCGCGTTGTGTCACCAAAATTCGCTTCGTATTCGCATTCGCAGGAAGTATGAACCGGCTCAAAGGGGAAAACAAAGGGGTATTCATAGACCTTCATCACGCCGTCACCATCTTGGTCGTGTTCCCTGTTTCCAATATAAGTAATGAATGCTAAATTCATTGCGCAAATATGGCACCAGACTATTATTTCATCAAGCCTCAGTTTGGTTACAGTGAGTTGGAATTGAGTAAAATCAAGATGGCCACACCGTGATAAAGGTCTATAGGGGAATTCTAAATCCACAAGGATCTTTTATATACTCTACGCATTACAGGCAAAGTCTGCCTCGATTGACGTCACGAACAGCGCCCTCTCAGGTCGGGTCTACTCTTAAATTTGTAAATAACTTAGAACTGATTTTTTAAAACCTTAGTTAACTGTTTATTCACATTCCACTCATCAAAACACATACATTAGTGACAAAAGCTTTGTTTTGAAAAATACCACTTCCAGGTGACTTTAATTATTGTTTTCTTTTTTAAAATTACCATTTCCGAAGCATATTGGGTATATATAATTATGTCGAGATAACTGAGCCCGATCAAAAAGTCTGGAACACAACGGATTCTGCTCTGTTCACACGGGAGCATTGTGCACACGCTCACAATGTATCGCTTTTGCATCAAACTATGTATGTGTAGGTGGGCTCCGTCCTACTTGACTTACTATTTTTCTGAAAACTATGTGTCACTACACATGAATCAGTGTATTCTATGGGTAAACCTTTAATTGTTGGCTGTTGTTAGCATCTTACCTATAACGTTTCAGAGAAGCACTTCACCCCCCAATCTCGAAGAGTATTTTTGACAAAAAGTCGCCATTTATGTTGCTTGTGTGTGTATATGCCTATACTACTTTATGCGATTATGCACTGCGTGCTAGAGGGAGGGGAGGGAATTCCCCTTTTGCTGGGCGCTGGTGCGCGGGCTGCGGTCCGTGCATCAGCAGGCATTGCGGGTACCCCGCGCGGGTATATAAGTGTTGTAAGGTCGGTAGTATTGGATCTTACCTAAATCTCAGGCCGAGTCCCGTTGGGCCTGTCGTTATACTGGAGAGCTAGAATATAGACTACTACACAGGATGACTGGTGGGCAACGGACTGCCGATGGCCAGGCCACGGGGTGCTGCCCAGCCACCGGTCACGCCCGACTGGTTTATTGCTCAATCAATAACATCATCAATAACATCATCACAACACTCTTCTCCGTTATGTTTTTTTTTTTTTTTTTTGACAAAGGCATCTGTTATATTCAAAATAACCCTCGAACTTTTTACTTCAGGTTCGGCTTCACTTTATTTTTTAAACAAAAATAGCCAATCAATTGGTGAGAAAAAAAAAAGTTGGATTACACCAATATATCAAAATTGCTGTCAAAATATTCCACTTAGCAACTACACTAATTTAGGAAGTTTTTAGAAACTAATGCAAACAAACCAAAAAAACAAACATCATAAAATACTCCTATCACATTTAGGTAAAAATCAAGAAGTTATCGAGGTCCAATTGTACATGTAATAGTTGTGTGAATATTGCCTACCAAATTTCAGTCTGAAAATTGTTACTGACAGTAATGCTTCTGAGATTCATGTTAAATCTTTAAATGTGAACTGAGTACATCCGCCTCGTGTTACCTAGACAGTGAAGCAAAACTTCGTCGACGACGACACCACGAACCTTTGCTACCTCGTAGGCAACATGAATGGCCATTGCAGGGTTGCTGACAAGGGTCGCCCTGGGAAAACCTCTCGGCACAAAGTAGGGGGCGTCGGTCTCCAGGAGGAGTAGCTCAAGAGGGATGTTCTTGGCGACACTTCCTGGACCTTGACTCCCCCAGGTGACAAGTGGTGTTAACCCGACGTATAAATTTGGGAAGGTAGAACACCACTTGCTTGCCGACTGCCATCCCCGGGTGAAACAATGTAAATGTATCTTCCAGTACCGGGGAAGGCAGTCAGAGACTATCTCGAAGCAATCGTCGTCAGCATCCCTACAGTGGATTATTACTGGTTTGTTTGCTTCCCTTGCAGTAGTAAGGAGTTGTCGCAGAGTGGCTTTCTGGGCTTTACTATGCTTACGGTGGCATCCCGAGTAGTCGAGCCCGACTTCCCCCAGGGCACACACTTTAGGGTGTTCCAGCGAACGCAGAATCACCTGGTGTATGTCCTGGGAGAATTCGCTCGCTTTCTTGGGATGCAACCCTACTGCTGCATAGATTAAAGGGTCTGCAATTAGGCGCAGCCACCGTGGGGTGTCGCAGTACACCTCTGGGTCGCAAAAATTGGCAATGCAACCCAGAAAACCACTATGCCCGCCTACTGCCTCCTGGCGACTGTGGAGATACCCGCTCAGAGTGCCAGAATATTTTACACGGTTGAACAGGCGGTCTACATGACAATGGGAGTCGATAAATGCTCCCTTGGGCTCCATCACCGGGGAGCCCCAGGACAGTAGACGCTGGAGTGTTCTCCAGTGGAAGATTGAGGAGATGCGTTTGGGCTCCACCAGATCTCGATCCACCACTGGAGACAGGCCAACGAACACATCATACGAGTCCCAGACTGCCTGTTCTTCCTGCTGGAACGCGGGCATCCCCAAGACGTTGTTTGCCAATAAAGCTAAGCAACTCCGATGGCGATGTAACTCCCGTGGTGTTACAAAGGTATGTAACGAACCCTTTTACCAAAAATGCCAGCTCGGGCAGGTGTCGGCCTGCGTGGAAGGGGCCGTGTGTTCTTACATGGGTAGCTATTTCTAAGGTGTGACACTCCCAGCACGTCAGAAGGGGGTAGGCAAACCACCACCTCTCGCCGATGTGTCGTCGGATGACGTGTCGTTTGAGTTGGTTTGTGGTATGGTCGCAACCCTTCTGAGGACATGCTTGTCTAGTAGTCGGACGTTTCTTGTTTGGCCTAGTTGATGAAGTATGAGCTGGCAGAGGTGGGGCAGGCATGATGTCATCACCAGTAGGGGCGACTGAAGATTCCATACCTGGTTGTGCTGACACGACATCGGTAAGGAGATGTTCTTCCAGTGGCAGGATGTCCCCCTCCCAGGTGTAGTCCGGGACAAAGTGCTCCTCCTCCATTGTATCTGCGTATAGAACTGGATCTGATATTATTATATGTGCTTTAAACACACGTTTATACAAACATACATGTGTTTATATTGACTTTATATATTCATCAGAAAATACATGTGTTTATATTGACTTTACATATTCACACACATATTTTTGTGTTATGGTTTTTACATTCATTTGTTTAGGGCCTACTGATCACGGAATCGCCGTGGTTGTTTTACCACCCTCCCACTTCTTGTGGTGTATGTCTGTGTGTCGGTGGGACCCTGGTGATTGGAGGATTTGTCACCCTGGAAAATCTGATTGGGTTGTTCTAGTGGCACATGTGCGTTTGGGACGAACTTTCCCTCCCCAAAAAGACGATTTCGAGCTCTACGCAACCAAAGGGGGATTTCCCTATCCTCACACCTTTTGAGCAGGTCATGATGGAGGACTTGTGACTTTTTCCTCCCTTGTACCTGATACAATATTGGGGAGAGAACTTTGGTCACCAAAAGGGGTCCCTGCCAGGCGGGTTGTAGTTTTCGGGACTGTCCAACCTTGAACGACTTGTTTAATTTGTATACCAAATCCCCCTCATTGAAAGGCAAATGGCGAATGTTGCGATCAAAGTAGTTCTTCTGCTGTGTTTGAGTTGAGCCAATGTTTTCCCGTGCAATAGAATGTATTCTACACATTCGTTTTCTTAGGTCCCTTACATAGGCATTCGGTTCGTTCTCTTCTGGACTACTAGGTGGTATATTGAAAACTAGATCAACTGGTTGCCTAACCTCCCTACCCAACATCATAAGGTTAGGGGTCATGCCCGTTTGTCGATTTGGAAGACAGCGAATGGCTGCCGTTAATATAGGTAAATCTTCATCCCATGTCAGAACCTTTCCCTTAATGTGGCATCTCATAACCTGTAGAAGTGTTCTGTTATAGCGTTCCACTTGCCCATTTGAACAGGGTCGATAAGGGGTTGTTCGTGTTTTGGTTATGTCAAGCAAATCACAGACAGCTTGAAATAGAGAGCTCGTAAAGTTTCTACCTTGATCTGTGTGTATTTGCGTGGGGCAACCAAACCGAGATATAAAGTTATCTATAACGGCTTTTGCCACGGATTGTGCAGTTTGATCAGGGAGCGGGTACGCTTCTAACCATTTGGTAAACTGACAGACCAACATAAGAATGTATTTATTGCCTGATGATGATGGGGTAAACGGGCCAAGAATATCAATATGTATCCGTTCAGTAGGAGCCCCCGCATGATACTTTGTCATTGGTGCTTTTGCCAAGCGTGAGGGTTTTTTATATACATTGCATTCCCTGCATGATTTAACGTGTAAGGAGACATCTTCAGACATCTTGTACCAATACGAAGTCTGTTGCACCTTTTTCAGGGTTCTAGTGATTCCTGGGTGACCGGCCATCTTGGAATTGTGACAAAGGTTGAGGATTTCTAGTTTTAAGCCTGCTGGAACCAACAATAGATATCTACTTGAACAATCGTCGACCCACTTGTAATAAAGTACACCATCTAACAACTGTATGAGTGGGGCATTCGACCATAAGTATTTAACTGCCCTTGACTGGATTTGAAATTCGTTTTGTTGAGGTGTGAACTCGTTCGTTGTAGCTATTGACTGTTCTTTCCACTCATGCAATTGTTTAAGGTCTGGGTCTTTGAGCTGTAAATCCCTTAGCTGGCGATGTGTGTATTTGTTGGCTATTGATAATTCTTCATCCCGTATGTGTTGGTTACTGGTGTTTAATCCCTCATCATTTACGACCGTGGAGGCCATTCCCCCATCCAGTAAAAACTGGTTGGTCGGGTCCGGACCTTCACGGTAGTCCGAGTTGGTATCCTGGGCCGTCCCCCCTTCCAGCACAGGCTGGTTGTAAGAGTCAGGACCCCGGTTGTAGTCAACTAGTTCACTTTGTTCGTTATTTGTGAGCACGTGTTCTTCCCCCTCATCCAGTAAAAACTGGTTGTTGGGGTCAGGGTCCACGTGATCACACCCCCCAGTTATTAGCTGTGTTGGAATTGGTCCGCTAGATGTTTTTGACCGCGTTGTGATTTCGCGAACGGCTAGGGGGATGACGTCGTCAACGTCCTCCTCGAACCGTTGCCATTGTACGTGGACACGTGAACAGTGTTTGCACCCGCCGCACGGGAGACTTTCAACGTCACAACCGGCGTAATAGCAGCTGCAGCTTGCAATATCGCTGGGAATACGAGAAAGAGAGTCTGCATTGGAATGATGTGAGCCCTTTCTGTGCAAAATGATCATGTCATACTGACTCAGTTCTTCCATCCACCTAGCTAACATACCAGATAAGTTCTTAAAGCGCATCAACCATACGAGACTACTATGGTCGGTACGAACGTAAGATCTACGACCGAGTATGTAGTGGCGAAACTGGCGTGTAAATCGCACTACTGCAAGGAGCTCCCTGCGAGTAGTGCAGTACTTTCTTTGCGCTGGGGAAATGTAACTACCGTAGCCAAGCACTCGTTCAACTCCATCTTGGATTTGGAGCAATTCCGCCCCAATAGCAAATTCTGAGGCATCAGTGTCAATTACAAAAGGCTCGTCCGTATTGTTCCTTGGGAACGAAAGTACTGGGCTACTAGTGAGTGCTTGCTTCAATTGTTGGAATGCTTGCTCATGTTCGGTTTGCCACACAAATTTTGCTCGTTTGGGGGTAAGGTCATACAATGGTTTCGCTATACTTGCAAAATTTCTTACATGGGTTCTGTGGTAATTTGCCAGACCCATGAATTTCTCCACGTCTTTGCTAGAGGTTGGTGTCGGCCATTTTTGAACGGTTTTGACGCTGCTAGGGTTGGGTGAAATTCCTTTGTCGCTGACTAGTTTCCCCAGGAAGATCACTTCTTTCTGGAGCAAGTGACATTTTTTTGATTTTAGATTGATGTTATGTGTTCGGAATCTTCCCAAGACACTTATGAGGTTCCGTACCGAATCCTCAAAGCCTTTCCCAAGAATAATAATGTCGTCTAGATAGGCGAGCACCTCGTTCCAATGCAGACCTCTGAGTATGAGTGTCATTGCGCGCTGGAATGTGGCCGGGGCGTTGCATAACCCGAACCGCATGCGTTGATACTCGAATAGTCCATATTTGGTGATGAACGCAGTTTTATGCATATCGCTCTCACCAAGCTCAATCTGGTAATAGCCGCTGCTCATATCTAAAGTGCTAAAAAATGTTGTACCTTCGAGTACATCTAAGCATTCTTCAATGTTAGGCAAAGGAAATGCGTCTTTGATCGTTACGCTGTTTAAGGCTCTATAATCAATACAATAGCGGACCCTTCCATCTTTCTTTCTAATTAATACAGGGGGAGAGGCCCAGTCTGAAGAAGATGGTTTAATCACCCCTGATGCTAACAAGGCATCCAGGTGGCTCTTCTCTTCTGCCTCAAACCCAAGGGGCGTTCTTCTCATTTTTTGTCTGACTGGCCTGGCATTCCCAGTGTCAATTGAATGTTTAATTGAGGAGAACCTCCCTAGATCCATATCGTCCCTTGAAAATACGTCACTAAATTCAGTCAGGACATTGGCTAATATGGTGGATTGATCAGAAGATAAGTTTTTACTGGAATTTTGCCAGAGTTCAGCAATGTGTGTAGGCAATGTCTGCACCTGTTGCACAGTAGCTGCCTTATGCATGTTTTCTGACTTAGATCCCCCGTATTCATCAAGGTCTGGTAGGTCAGCTATTGAATGATCACTAACTGGTATAATTTCGTCAACTTCTTCGGCTCTACCGATCATGTGTCCCCTTTTTAGGTGTATATAGCGATCACTATCGTTCCGCACTGTTATAAACGGACCCGTTCTAGCCGCCTGTACGGGGTTCGTGTTGCTCTTTAAAGAAACCAAACTATAAGGTATGCTCAAACCTTTGTGGTCATGTTCAGGAGCGTGTATCATGTACATCTTGTCTGTATTGTGAGTGAATTTGACTTCTGCAGTGACTACTGAGTTTGGGGGAACAACAACCTTCCGTCCTAGTTCTACTCTTTGCGTTGAGTACAGTTTGTGTTGGTTTTTCCTCATATCTGCATAAATTCTATTGCCGTTGATAGTGACGACATCACCTTTCAAGTCAATTTTGGCATTATTCGTTTTCAGAAAATCAAGCCCAAGTATGAACTCATCCGAAATCGGAGCAATTAGGATATCCCATGAGTATTTACTGCCTCCTATTTCGAGTGGTATGTTTGGAACTCTGTTAGCAACCATGTTACTAGACTTTTGCGCCCCTCTAAGTAAGACCTTTTCTATTGAAATGAGGGGTGGTTTTATTCGTTTTGCCAATCCCTCACTGATTATTGAAACTTGTGCGGCAGTGTCAATTGTGGCGTGAGCAGGGACACCTTGGATTTTGAGAGGTATAACCAGACTAATTCCATCGTAGTTAGATGATACCTGCACCTCTCTTAGTCTGATTCCGAGGTTGCTTTGGTTGGACCTATTTGTTTTGAAAGTTTCATTGAAATGACCGTCACTTACAGCCGAACAGTGGTCAATGCGCCCGGCTTCTAGTAGTTTAAATGTCGCGCTTTACTCGCTGGGGACGGTGATCGCGATCTTGTTCTCCTACTTGGGCAATCGCGAGCAAAGTGACCTATCTGATTACACTCAAAGCATTTATATTGCTGTGGTAGTCTAGAGGTCTGCCCAGATGGACTTAAGCCACGTGTTGGCGAGTTCGAGACTCTAGGTGGTGTAGGGGGTGTGGGTCTTGACATAGCGAAGGGTTTGGTCAAAATATCACCAGTAGTCTCATGTGAGGAAACTGACTTAGGGTTTACCGAGCGGTTGGCTTGGGGGTTTCTAACATAAGATAGAATTTCACGCATGTTTTGGTTTATTTCAGACCAGTCCAAGTTTACATTGATCTTATCTTCGCCCATTTGGTTTATTTGTACTCGTCTGATCGATGGCAATGGATCATCATCAACGAATGACACATTTCGAACCCTGGGCCTTCCGGGGCGGGACAAAAGTTTGTGGTTGTGTGCCGCCGTTTGCGTAAATTGCACCGCTTCATTGAGTGTCTTTGGGTCTCTATGAAGTGCCAATTCGGCAGAATCAACGTCACTGCAGCCTTTTAGGAACGCCTCTCTAGCTAGGGTTTCAAACAAATCTATGCTAGCAGTTGGGTAGGCGCGACTGGCTATTTGACGCACGCGCTGCCCATACTCCTCTAGAGACTCGTCTTCCCTTTGTCGGATTGCCGCAAGCTCTGCCCTTTGTATTATAGGGTCCCTCATTTTCCCAAACATTTTCATAAGTTGATCTTTGGTTTTGATATAGCTGCGCCTGGTTTCTAGTTCATGCCAGGCATAACAATCTAGAGCTTTTCCAATGAGTGCCCCAACTAGTTGTAAAAGTTTCGAGTGCTCATCCCATTGATAACAATCGGCCATCACTTCAAACTTAATTATGAAAGCGTGGAAGTCACTTTTTCCGTCATAAGGGGGAAGCTTGGGCAATGCCAGTGACGGTGTCTTAACAGTACATGTATTGTGGTTTAACTGAGTCCCAATTGCAGGTGGATTTGCGATTGTAGTTCCAGCTATTGTACCATACTCCGGAATGTTATTTGTTAGTTGTTCATACCCTGAAAGCCCGTGTGGTTTTTTAGCATACCCCGGAGGAATTACTGTGACTTGTTCCGCGGGCAATGGCTTTTGTGCGGCGTATTGGGACATTGTGGGGAGTGGCTTTTGTTGGCTCCCACTGGCCTGCCCAGAAGGGATGAATGGTTTTTGTTCAGTTGACAATGGATTTTGTTGAGTTTGCTGGAGCTCAGTCAGGTTTGGCTTTTGTTCGCTATTGTCGTCTAACCCGTTATGCACTAATCCCATAATGTGGCTTGGAATTGGAGGGGCTTTATCCCCGATAACCTTAAGTGTGGCGTCTATTATGTGGTCGCCAGTGATCTGTGCAGTGGCGGGAATATGTTTTTGTTTTGAATCCACCATTAATGGCTCGTGGCCCTCCCCCTTTAACATGCTTGTTATTTTGCTTTCGAAGCCCATGCTTTGAACGCACATTTTCCCAACAGCTTCGGTTATGGCTCCCATGTTTGATTTCAATGAACTAGTGACTGTTACAGTGTTTTCCTCCACAACCTTGGTTAGAATACTAATGTGCTTAGTTAGAACGTCCAGGCTGTGAATTATGTTATCTAGCTTATTGTTTTCTTGTTCTGGTTGTTCAGGCGAAATCAAGGTTTCGGTGTGTTCGAAAGAAACTAACTTCTTCTCGCTTAGTTCGTGTAGTTTAGTTTGCAAAGCAGGTATTTCGTGGAAATCGTCTATTACTATCGTCCCTTTGAGTTCTTTCATGGAGACAATAGTGGTTACCGCTCATCGTAGAGGCCGAAGTCCCGAGGTACCCGGCGAGATAGCGGCTGGTGTTCAAAACTCAATCAAGTGAGTTCATTCATTAAGAAGATAATTTATGTATAATTTGTTTTAAATACACTGGACAATTTTGGTAATTGTCAAAGACATTCTTCCCAATTTGTGGATCTCAACATATGCATAAAATAATAAACCTGTGAAAATTTGAGCTTAATCGGTTGCCAAAGTTGCAAGATAATTAATTAAATAAAAAACATCCTTGTCACACGAAGTTGTGTGCTTTCAGATGCTTGATTTCGAGACCTCAAATTCTAAATCTGAGGTCTCGAAATCAAATTCGTGGATAATTACTTCTTTCTCGAAAACTACTCCACTTCAGAGGGAGCCGTTTCCGAATACTGTGTGAAACGGTTTCTCACAATGTTTTATTCTACCAACCTCTCCCCATTACTCGTTACCAAGTTTGCAGTTGGAGACCGGTCCATTTTTGATTTAGGGGTAAACATTTAATTTGTCAGTGCCACTGTTTTATTTTGGTGCATGAAGTGGATTGGTCCCTGACTGCGGTCCTTTGGATTGACTTTAAATCCCTCCCATTGAGAGTGAACTGTTTTCTAAATAATCTCCGTTTTAGAGTGTAATAGTTTTATGCCATTTTAATTCTGATTGTAATGTTTTACTCATATGTTTAATTAATTAATTTTAAGTAACTGTTCTCCTCCCTATAGGAGTGTACAGTACTTCTCCCTCTCAGTTTTTCTGTGTAAGATTTAGGCAATTTTAAATAGTAATGTAATGTTTTACTCCAAATTTTTAACTATGTAACTGTTCATGTAATTCTGCTGCTGGCAGCGAATTGAATAGAATTTTAATAAACCATTGAATGAATGAATTTCCAAGTAAGGTTTTTTGCTTATATAATTATTGTGAGTAATTACCAATGCTGTCGACTGCCTTTAAAGACACTGGACACTATTGGTTATTACTCAAACTATAGTTGTAAGCATACAAACTCAATTGGTAACGAGTAATAGGGAGAGGTTGGTAGCATAAAACATTGTGAGAAACGGCTCCCTCTGCTGAATCCTTTTATCACACATCTGAAACCACACAAAGTAATGCAGCAAGGGTGTTGCTTCTTTCATCTCTTCAATTTCGATGACCAATTGAGCCCAAATTTCCACGGGTTTGTTTTGTATGCGTATGTTTGGAGAATACTGGTATTTGACAACCAATAGTGTCCAGTGCCTTTAAAGGCAATGTATATTACCTTTGGTTTTTGGAATCGTTTTTTACATTGTTTTTTCTTGTTTGTGTTGTTAAAGTGGTGCTCATTTTATGTTCATTGAACATAATGTGTATTTTTAGACTTTCTTTGTGTTGCTTTTATCTTCTCTGTGTATTTTCTTCATAACTTTTGTGCATTGATATTATTTGCATATTAAATTGTCTATTTTCTTTCAGACAGATTTGTTATTTTTTTAACCCATGTAATTAAGTGCAGTAAAATTAATATGATCAGCTCAGTTGAGTCTTCCTTTGGTGGTAAATAATTCAAACATTCAAAGTAGATAATATTAATTGTTATTTCATGCATGACACCCTTTCTACTTAAAGTCAGTGAACACTATTGGTAATTGTCAAAGACAAGTCTTCTCACTTGGTGTTTCTCAACATAATTGTATAAAATAAAAAACCTGTGAAAATTTGAGCTCAATATTGGTCGTCGAAGTTGCGAGATATTGATGAAAGAAAAAACACCCTTGTCACACAAAGGTGTGTGCTTTCAGATGCTTGATTTCGAGAGCTCAAATTCTAAATCTGAGGTCTCGAAATCAAATTCGTGGAAAATTACCTCTTTCTCGAAAACTACGTCACTTCAGAGGGAGCCGTTTCTCACAATGTTTTATACTATCAACCTTTACCCATTACTCATGACCAAGTTATGTTTTATGCCAATAATTATTTTGAGAACTACTAATAGTGTCCACTGCCTTTAAGTCTGATGTCCGATTTTGCTCTTTGGAAAATCTGATAAGTTATGATTGAGAAGCTTGAAAAGTCCATTAAAAAATAAGTACTAATAAAAACAATATGGAAGTCCCGTACAGTGCACGTATCTTCCAACAAGGTACTCAGGGTACGTATTATGTAGGTCAATACTTGTAAGTCAATTCTACTCGATAAAGAGTGCCAACAATTTGTCACGTGTTGGTGTACCTTTTATTGTATATTTTGATGTACTTCCATTTTGTTATATTCTTCAGTTTTGGAGGTTTTAAGAAAAACAATAAATAAATAATACATAAATGTATATTATAAAGTGCCCAATTGCCAAAGGATACATGGCGCTGAACATAAAGTAGGCCTAGCATAGTAGATATTAATAGTGGACATTTAATAAAACTTGATTCAATAACTTGTAAATGTGATTTGTTTATCTTTTAGGGTTTATGATCCTGACACCTACAAGCTTGTACAGACCAATGTTGGACACTCAGACTCCATTCGTTGTATCATTCATCTACCAGAGAGAAATCAGGTATGGGTTGCATTCCAGGCTAGGGCAGAATTAGCGTTCGATCTTCACTCATCATTTTGCTTGAGCAAATCTGCCTGTAAAGAGCACTTATATATCTTATATGAAGAGGTTCTGCTTATAAAGAGTACGTTCTCAAGTCCCAATCTCATTTATGCTCTGTTTCTTTGTCTTATCTGTCCTCTTATAACAACATTCCTGTTTAAGCAGCGGCTAAAGGAAAATCTCAATATTTTACAGTCACCTGGAAACAGAACTTTTTTTTCTTCAAACATTAGAGTATATTATGTTAATGAACAATAAAATAATTTGTTGAGTAATTGTTTGAAACGATTTATATGTTTAAAAAATAAGTGAAGTTGTTTGGGGGTGAATTCGCCTACCCCTTTTGTGACGTCAATCGAGGCAGACTTTGCCAGACTTTGTCTCGATCGTACTTGAACGTACGTGCAAGTACATGCAAGTCCTAGTCGTGAGTTTGTACGTTTCAAAAAAAGGTTTATTTCTTGCATTTTTCCGGCAATCTCGACCACGTGTATTGCTCCTGATGTATTGCTGTTTGAGGCAGCAAAACAACTAGAATGGGGTCAGGTTGCAAAATGGTCCGTTCCGACGTCTTTTCAAGCGCTGTTCAGCAAATACTTCGAGCCGCCGTGCTTCAAATATCGCGCCTCGATTGACGTCACGAACAGCGCCCTCTCGGGTCGGGCCTACTTTTAAATTTGTAAACACAATGGAAACTAAATTTTTAGAACCTTAGTTAACTGTTTATTCATACTCTACTCATCAAAACATATTTTAGTGACAAAAGCTTTATCTTGACAAAATACCACTTCCAGGTGACTTTAACTATTTATACCCTTTTTGGCCAAACATACATCGTAGATACTGATTTATAACCATTTTACGCTTAAAATTTGCATTTGGTAATAAATAATTCAAGTCAAAAATGCACCTCTCCGCGTGGCTTTTTCAGCCGAGAGTCAAAAACGGTTTATCTATGATAATGACCCCTTGACGGAAATGACGATTTTCCCCTAATTGGGTGTGAACACAGTTCTCCAGCTTTGGCAAACTGAGGGCGCTATTTTCCACATCAAATAGCCTCTCCTCCAGCCCTCAAAATAGAGAAAATCTGTTAGGAAAGTATCATGAGCCCATTAGATAGAAAAGTATGCTTGCTGATATGTGGACAGTTTTCCTTTGAAAAACGAAATATGTAAAAATATGTAAATTTATGTAAATAAAACAAGAAAACTAAACCATCAACTCATGCAATTTTTAAAACTTGAATGTAGAGAACACTACACAACTTGTACACACTGGAATAAAAGGTGTGAACATAATATGACATGTCTGTTGTTTAAGTCTATGTGAATAAAAGTTGTGAAATATTTAGGGGGAAAAACGATAAATTGTTGTATAAAACGCTTTTTGATACATACACTCTAAGAAGACAAGTTTGTGTGACGTTTGTTTGGAAGAGGACATTTAACACAACACACTTTCTTTCAGATAAGTTTAATTAACTGCTGCTTGCAAAAATTAATGTAAATATCTATAATTTATCTTTGTTATTACTACAATTTATCTTTGTTATTAATGTTAATATGTTAAACAATTGTAAATATGTTGTCGCAGAGTTTCTGTGCAGACAAGGCAAGAAAATGGTGCTTTTAGCTGTCCCATAAAACAGCCGCAGTGTTAACCATAAACAGCAGTGGTTTCAACCTTAAACAGCCGTGGTGTGAACCATAAATCAGGTATTCCACATTATATAAAGTTTGGGGTTTGCGAATTCAAAACGTGTAAAGCGACTCATATTTTGTTTGAGGATGTCCATCCACAGTCGACAATGTTAACATTGTTTTTGCTCAGTAAGATTACTCATTGTCGACTGCCTTTAATAAAATTACAAAAATCTCCGGGTCAAGTTATTGGTGGCGTGCTATAATTGAGTTGGACGCCGTGAACTTAACATTGACTTATACGCAAATTGCGTTGGAGTGGCCAATGCAGCCCTCCCAATAAAATTGTACATTTAAATTCAGCATTCCATAATATCCCACCTTCATGTCATTGTAATGATTATGATCTAATATACTTTTAAGCATTCATTCATACCATTATATATTCAAGTTGAAATATTTCTGTGTACTTAAATTTATATTATTCCAGATTATATAAAAAAAACATGTTATTGTTTCTGTGCTTGTAAATAATTTATATGTAAATAACAAATGTTGCTAACAGCTGTGTTTCCTACCTTTGCTTCTGCTTCTGTTTTGTTTATTATTGTGCTGAGGATACTGTGCCTACAACCTATAGAGACTCTAAGCCCCACAGTTTACTAAAAGGTGAACATGCCATAATTTCAACTTATCTCTTCAAATTCAGATCCTGTAGTTCGGACCCTATAGTCTCCAGATTTTTTTTTAAGCAGCGACTCTGACCTTGATTGGTAGACATGATTTAACTACATTTGTTTTTAACAAAAACCCCTGACTATTTGCTGACACTATCTTTAACCTGCTGCAAGTATAATCTGGGTTATAAATATAAAGTGAAATGACTAAATCTGCTTCGGGTGATTTTCTTTCCTACAGAAGTATTAAAGTGTATGCATATAAATACACATAATCTGCATACAATATTTTAGTAACCACCAGTAAACTTTGCACCGATAGCAGTCGTTAATAACTAAGCTATGAGTATTAATTTTGGTTTTGCAGTTCACTCAGTACTTTCCCCGTGTCCTGTGATCTCGGGTGGGAGTCGAACCCACGACCTTTAATAATAACAATAATCCAAATCGTTGTAACGGTGAAACCAAGATAAATATTCAGTATCCCCGGTGCAAATATAAACAAATTATATAAAATTAAGCCATGGTCGGGAAGAATTGTGGTCAGTCGAGGGTGATATCCAATCGTCTCCTCCTGGGTGAACGTCGAACCAGGAAGGCGAATTGAATCTCGTTTAGATGGATGTGTCTCCCATGCCGTCTGCCGTGTTAGAGCGTGGTTTCACGGGGGAGAGCTGACTGCCGTGGCGGCCGGAACTACCAGGGGCGGATTGTGCTCCGGACCGGGCGGCGGACCTAGCTAGACGCCCTCTCAGTGCATCCGCGGCTGCAATCAACAAACAAAAGAAACACACTTTTTTAGTTTAAAAAAATTCCATTTTTTTTTTTTTCATTTAATTAAACGTTGATTAAAAATCCAATTGCAATCAATCGACTGACTAATGTGATTGAAAGGGAACAAATCAAACCAATACAGCGTTAAAACACTAAATTCATCAATAATTATTGCCTATCACTGCCTTTAGTAGTATATAGGCCTAAGACTTCACTTGTCGAAATTTTCCTTACACTTATTTGTAATTTCTTAAGCGCCATATTTAAAGCTAGATTTCCAGCTTGCTATAGAGTTAGTATAATACATGCGCTTGGGCGTCTTTTGGGCGGTTTATGACGCAAAAAGCTGCCATTCTTTTTTTAGTAATTGCCATTTTCTCTTAATGTTACGTGACGACATTAAACCTCCTTAACTAAAGTGAAAGTGCCAACCAAAAGTGGCGGTCATATGCCTTTCAATGTGTTTTTGTTTCACTCACCCGACATCATTCTGTCTGTGCCATCACGGAACCTCTCAGACTTCTTTCTACCAATCACTAAAATGACAAGATTAAAAAAAAAAATTAGTTGTTGATGTGCAGTAAGGGTGGGGAGGATTTTGTGCACAAACAAATAAATATTTGAAGTGAGACGTATGGCCTTATTCAAAACGTCTGAATTAATAATCGTTAATATTAAACTTGTGTAAAATCTCTTATGGAATAAGTGCAATATTGAAGGAAAGCCGTTTTCAGTCTTGACTTTACGAGCAGTACACTCAGCTCGTCTGGAATTTAAGTAATGGTCGTATAAACTGTTTTGTATTTACTCACCTACAGCAGCAACGAGAGCACACGCCACGATCATACCAAGTGGGAAGAACCATCCACCAATTGAACTCTTCTCACCAATAAAAGAAGAACAAAATTTACGAATTAATGAATAATGACATACATAATACAAGAGATAGAGATTGTCAGATCAAATCATGTTACATACCCTTTTGGTAGTGCCGCCCTCTTTGACCGCCATGTATGCTTCTGTAACAGCAAAACGAGATTGCATAACTTGTAAAACTTTGTTTGAACACTCTTATACTCAACTTCATACGAAGTGGCAGGAAACAAGAGGGTGATTTAAAAACAAAGTACAGTGATAAAGAACGATAAGAAAATTGATAATACTTTTAAGTCGCACAAATGTATAGTAGACAATAAAAAGTATAAATAATAACAATACATAGACGTTTTTTTGTTGTTTTTTTGGTGCATAACACAAAACAGTCATTTGATGACTCGATGGATGCGCTTTTACAGAACAGAACACAAGAAGAACAGAAATTGTGCACTTGTTGGTCCGTTTAATATAAATAAATATTGCACATAATTTAACCGATGACATGTGATCTATCTAAATAGAGATACACATTATATTTACCTTGTAGGGACATTGGCATGACGCAAGTATGACGGTCCTCTAGTAATGTGAAACCCGCCACGCAGGCGCAAGAATATCCACCTACAGTGTTCATACAGAGATGATCGCAACCATCGGTTTCCTCCATGCATTCATCAATATCTGCAGAGTAGTTCAATTTGGATATAAATTTATAGACATCAAAGGCAGAGTAAATGTTCAAGAAAAGGCAAAAGTGTGAAAGTCATGTGCTCTCTTAAAGTTTTAGACTGTAATTCATTCCAATCCATTCAAGCCAGGACTGGCAAAAGATCGTGCCTCATGGAGGCAACTGTTGCACAGATGCACAGATAACTGCTTAGCTTGAAACAAATCGTCTTGCTCAGGCAACCGCTAAGCGACAGCTGAGAAAGGAGAGGGGACAAGAAAGACGTCTCCATGGTCAAACCCATCCTCTAATAACTATAACCTGTGACATCTGCCTGAGAGTATGTGGCGCGCGCATCTTTTGAGTCATCGACGGAGTCACCTTAGGCATCCTCAATCCTAATAACTTTCTTTACATGTGGAGACCTTCTTCATTGACATCGAGGGTTGTCTGTTATTATTATTGTTTTACTGGTATTTTTAAAAATCTGAGCCGATGTTCAACTTACCGTCACATGTTGCGTTGACCCCTTGACCTCTAAGGAAGCCATTCATGCATGGGCACTCGTAGCCTCCAATCGTGTTGTTACAAGTCTCCATGTCAGTGCACTCATGGATCATCTCACCACAGCCACCGCCTGATCGTAGATGAAAAAGAAAGAAACATTTTAACATATAATTCGCATTTTTTTGACTTTTCCATTGGCCTGAGTCTTTGATGAAATGCGCACAAAACTTGTTCATTGTTCTGCATCAAAGATGGTGGTCAATGACGTCATGAGCAATCCATCTATAGACCCCATGTGTATGACGTCACATGCCCAAAGTGCGCCCTCACTGAGGTCAATTCTACATGAGGTCGTGAACGGACGTGCTCAGTTCGGTGCTCCACAGAAATACCGTTATCTCACATTTAGCTCCTCCATCTCTTAAAATTAAATGCCTGTTTCGTAACTGAGTACTTACTCCTCGATCCAATACTGCTCAGCATTCAACTTCAGCAATAATGCCACCAAGAAAAGAGAAAAAAAAGTCCAGCTTCTGCTGAACCTGCAGCCCAGCTCCCGCCGATTGCACCAGGTGACTTGACGCCACCAGCCACCACCACAGACAATGACATCGTCATTACCATACGGCGGGAGCTTCGAAACATGGCGACTGATCTACACAGCAAGCTTGATAAGGTCATCAAAAATCAAGAATCTCTACTTTCCAGAATGCAGATCGCCGAGGGCAAACAGAGAGAGATGGAGGAGGCACTAAGTTTCTCAACCCAATCCATCGAGGAACTTCAACAAAAAAGTAAGACATTTTCTGTTGGTATTTCAGATATTGCGTCGCAGTTGCAAGAGGCCCACAAGAAAATCGATCATCTTGGGGAAGCTACTCTTAATCTAGAACGATACTCCCGTAGCTTTAATTTACGATTCGGGGGAATCCCTGAAAGTTCTTCGGAAACCCCAAGTTTTGCCTACGATCAAGTCAAACAGATCCTAGCTGAACAATTTGACATGCCTGATGCCGAGATAGAAAATGCTCACAGAACTGGCAAACCCCCCAAAATGGCTACTGACAAACCCCGTCACATCTTGGCGAAGTTTTTGTACCGACCAGAACGTATGTTAATCCTGAAACGATCCAAAGTGGCCCTTGCCAATTCCGGAATGTTCGTTATTCAAGACTTACCACCCGCTGACGCCATAAAGAAAAGATCTCTTCGCAACGTCATGAAGAAGGCCTACGATGCTGGAAAGAAACCAATATTCCGAAGTGGCCAACTGTTCATTAACGGTGTTAAATACACATCGCCATCCTAGATGTCTTCTAGTTTTCCTCTGTTTGAAGGAACTTTTGCTCAACCTTTACAACTATTCAATGAACGGTATTTTTGTTGGGCTCAGCTGTTCACCCTTTTTGCTTAAATTGTTCTAGTTTTGTATATTTATGTATACATTTAATTTATTAATCCATCCATGTTCTTTGTTCTGTGTATTCATGTTTGTGTTTGTGTGTGCAGACGCCCCTGTCATTACTTTGTATCAATACGGAATTGTTAATGTTATCAATGCCAATCATTGTTGTACCTATGAATCAAGTAAATGACCACACTGTTATAAACTGTAACATAGATCCTGACTTAAACTTTGTAACCCCTGATATATCATGTGATTACTATGATGTATATAAGTTTTCTAGCGATTTCAATAATAACACATGTACCAAATTGTTACATGTCAATGCACGAAGTTTAAAAAAGAACATATCGAATATTATTGAGTTTGTTAACCTTGTAGGAACTAGGTTTTCTGTTATTGGTATATCTGAAACTTGGCTAACGGATACTACAGATCCACTTATTCAAATTAATGATTATTCAATTGAAGGTTCGTGTAGAAAGAACAAAAAGGGTGGTGGGGTAGCACTTTATATTAAACAGGATCTTAATTATAACAACCGCAATGACTTATCTGTTAATAATTCTGAAATTGAGTCATTCTTCATTGAGCTTGTTAACACACACTGTAGTAATGTTTTAATCGGAGTTGTGTATAAACCGCCAAGTGCTTCATGTGATAATTTCTCAGAGTACATTAATGATATATTGGAAAACATTAGCGCTGAAGGCAAAAAGTGTTTTATAATGGGTGATTTCAACATTAATATATTGCAGTATGAAACAAATGATGGTGTACATAATTTTATAGATATGCTTCATTCACAGTCTTTTTATCCTACCATAAACAAACCTACAAGAATTACTGAAAATAGTGCAACTGTAATTGATAACATTCTAATTAATGACTTACATAACCATACTGCTGGTGTCTTAGTCTCAGATATAAGTGATCACTTACCAGTATTTTTAATTATTGATGATTCTTTTGAGAAGCCTCAGGATGTAGGAAGACTCGGTACTAAACGTGTTTTTAATAGTAACAACACTGAACATTTTGTTAATGATCTGAATACAACTGATTGGTATTTTATGACATCACTGAATGACACTCACTCTATGTATAACTCTTTTATAAATCATGTTCTAGAACTCTATGATAAATCCTTCCCACTTCAAGAAGTAAAGTGCCGATACAATAAACGTAAGTCTCCTTGGCTGTCAGATGGTATTTATAAATCAATAAGGAGAAAAAATTATCTTTACAAAAAATTAATGAGACATCCTACTTCTCAAAACAAGTCCATTTATACCATGTACAAAAACAAACTTAATACTTTAATTAAAGTATCTAAGAAAAGCTATTTTTGTACAAGATTTAACCAAGAGAAGGGCAATATCAAGGGAACTTGGAATGTTATAAATGCAATACTCAATAAGGGTCAGAGGAAAAGCAACCCCTCCTACTTTGTTCAAGACGGTATAACAATTGACGAAGACAAAGACATTGCTGATCGATTTAATGAGTATTTTGTTAGTGTTGGTACCAGACTTGCTAGTAATCTGCCATTATGTAATAACACGTTTGAATCCTTTCTTCAGGATCGACAGTCAAATTCTCTTTTCTTAAATCCTATTACGCAAGAAGAAATTATAGACATTCTTAATAAAATTCCAGATGGTAAAGCCCCTGGCTTCGATGGGTTAAGTGCTTTTGTTATCAAACGGGCGAAGCATGCCTTAGCAAAGCCACTTGCTTGTATCTTCAACGAGTCTCTAATTACGGGTATTTTCCCTGACGGCTTAAAGAACGGTAAGGTCACACCAATACATAAGGGTGGCGATAAACATAACATTGCCAATTATAGACCTATTTCAGTGCTTACTACATTCTCTAAAGTTTTTGAAAAACTAATTTACCACCGTCTTATTAACTTTATAGATAAACACAATATTTTATCTGACTCGCAATTTGGTTTCAGAGAGGGACGCTCAACTGAACTAGCAACGTCACATGTTGTTAATAAATTGCTTAAAGCCATAGACGATGGTAAATTCTCTGTCGGTATATTTCTGGACCTTTCAAAGGCTTTTGATACAGTTAACCATAAAATTTTATTTTGTAAACTGGAAAACTATGGTGTCCGTGGTATAGCCTTAAATTGGTTTAAGAGTTATTTATCGAATAGAATACAAATTGTTTCCTATAATTGTGCTAATTCTGATGAGCAACCTATTTGCTGTGGAGTTCCGCAGGGTTCTGTACTGGGCCCTTTACTATTCCTTATTTATATTAACGACATCTCATATACGTCTGATAAAGTGTCCTTTTGCTTATTTGCAGACGACACAAGTTTGGTGTATAGTCATAACAATGTGGACACAGCTATTCAGATCCTAAATATTGAACTTGAAAAAATCAGCAGCTGGCTCTTAGCAAACAAATTGTGTATTAATCTACTTAAATCAAACTATATGATATTCTGTTCCAGACAACATAAATATACCCAATCTGTTCCTCTAGTCTTGAATGGTGTTAATTTAAAATGTGTTACAATTACCAAATTTCTAGGTGTGTCAATTGATGAAAATCTTACTTGGAAGAGCCATGTCAGTGAAGTTTCCAGCAAGATATCAAAAACTGTTGGTATTATGAATCGATTAAAGACCTTCATTCCAAGTGATATTTTACTTATTCTTTATAATTCCTTTGTTCTTCCGTACTTAAATTATTCAGTTCTAACCTGGGGCAGTTCCTCAGTGAATTGTGACAAACTTCTTTTCTTACAAAAGCGAGCTGTTAGAATTATTTCCAGTGCTGGTTACCGTGATCATACTGCCGACTTATTTGTAAATCTAAAATTGTTAAGATTTAAAGACATTTACTACTTAAATCTAGGTAAATTAATGTACAAGTATACGAACAATGCATTACCTGGTTGTTTTATCTCATGTTTTGAGTTAACTTCCAACATACATTCATATAATACCCGTAGTGCTTCTAGCAAAAACATCCATGTCTGTTACAATCGAACCTCACTCTATAAAAACAGTCTTATACAGCGTGGTGTGAATTACTGGAACGGTCTTAATGAGTCCATTAAAAAGTCACCCTCGCAGTCAATATTTGTTGGTAAACTGAAAAAACAACTTCTTGATACACACGCTTAATTTCTGATTCTTCTTTTATCATTTTTCGTATTACTATGTCTTAGCGACTGCATGATGCACACATGTCCTGTCATGTCCCGTCCTGTTTCGCTGTCTGTCCCTAGGTTAGGGTACAAAAGCTTTTCTGCTTCACCCAAACCTTAATGTTGTCCCTTAAATAATTATAATAAACTATACTTAATGTATACAAGTAATGTTGTAATTTAACCTCTTACAACCATTGTATATTATATGTCCAAGGACAGCATTGAAATAAATGTATATTGATTGAAGGAAGACAATGAGATACGCACATTTTCATTGGTTGACCCTCAGCGATGGCGACTAATGACATTGGTAAATATTGCATCCATAAGAAATATGAACGTCACCTTTGGTTTTACCTTTAGCTGATAATATATTATTAAACCCACTATCAAACCACGCTTATCAGCTCTCAAAAACAAGAAAAGTAAGTTTGTTCAGAAACTACAGATGTTGCTGTAGAGTAAATCGAGGATTGTGGGAAGCTTGGAAATGCATGGTTCGGGTTTTAAAATATCATATTTACCTTCGCAAGGCATGTTTTCGTTGTTGAGGAAATATCCTTGGTAACAGGAACAGGCGTCATTGGTGCACACCTCCACTCCAGCACAGATATTGGTACAGTTGTCTGTATGACGTCACAAGCAACAATTAATATTTACCATTATGCTACATTTTAAATTTTTGGAGGGTGATCTATCAAACTGTGTAAGTTTAGTGTAAATCTGTGGACATTGTGTTTTTTGTCCTACAAAAGTTACATAGACCCTTTAAACAAAAGGCTTAAACAGTGCTTTGAAACACGAAACACTTCTGAATAAGAACCGTTCTATATGCTTCTTCTCTGGTCATCTTCATTAATACATTCACTAAATGTACGTTCACTAATACTTCGAATGGGATATCTAATTATAACTTTGATTATCTTAATATTTGATGGAATATCTTACCCAGATCACAGTCAGTTGCGTTACCCTCCAGACAGTCACAAAAGATAGTTTTGTTGAATGTATTACAGATTTGGGCTTCCGGGCAGTTCATATAGTCGGTTGAACACTCGTCAATATCTGGAATTATGACGGATTAAATGGTAATGGATAAGTAATGGTAATGAGTAATGGATCTAATGTGCCAATGTGATTATGGACGAGGATTGACCTAAGCTTGAGGCCACTCTGGCGTAATTCGCGAGCCTCAAAGTGTGACGTAAGATGTTCAGGCTATAGAATCTCCTTATTTGTATTATAAGGGAATGAGAGACTTTAGAATGCTAAATGGCAGCAGATTTATGCAAAACTTCCATTGTTCATGTAGTTTTGAGCATGCGCACGTTATACTGAGAACAGTAATGGACTTGCCATGGTACTCTCTTATTATGTAAACGAGTGAAAATTTCACTCTCTTGTCCGGGTGTCATGTTCGCTCTTTTGAGAGTGAAAGTCAATCTGAATCACTCTATTTGAGTGAAACATGAACGAACTTCACTCTAAATCGAGTTGAAAGTACCCGTCTTTTACACTAGAAAGAGTTGTCCGCCATTATGGCTAATTGCAAGAGTGGTTTGCGGTCAAAACGAGTATTTGTTTCACTCTTTTACATTCAGAGAGTAAGTCTACTGCCACCTAGCGTCCCAATAGTTCCACGTGGCAATACAATATAGACCTCTGGTTTGGAGTCTTAGTGGATTTCCAATTGTCTGATTTAGGAATTCAATTGCCTCCATTGGAGTTCAGTTTGGAGGCCAACTTGAACTCATTCGTTCCTAGAAGAGCTTTCAGAGAGACTCATTCAAATGTTTAGGGGACAAACTTTATTTCAATGGGTCACGGGCACTTCAGTGTTGATAAAACTCACAACATTGCAAAATGATCTCAGGTGGGAATTCCCATGATTTCCAAGCATTCCTCTAAAAGCTATATCAAATTAATCCTTATAATTGTGGTAACCACAGTACCAAACCGTTGAAAATAAACAGGTTTTATAAATTTGCGTCTTTAAATTTTTACTGAAGATAATGCAAATTAACGACGTTGCGTGCTGAACATCAATACTCATGAACTCACACAGGCTACCATTTAGGACATACAGGACATAGGACTGTATGTTCATATCGTAACCCCCCCCCCCCCCCCATCCCTCTTACCATCACATTCTCCAGTCTCGTTATTTCTTGTGTATCCCTCTATACAGGGGCAGTCATATCCACCCTTAGTGTTCCTACATGACTGCATAGTATTACAGTCATGCGTGGTTTCACCTGTAAATACAAAATAAAAATGGACAATTGTACACCCTTTATATATCTTTATTTACATCTACTATAAATCTTACACCCGTTTCAGACATTTGGGAGCGACTGATCTATAGTTCGACCCAATCAAAGTTGGTTTCAGACAGGTGAACTTAACATTTTTACATCAGGTTCATCTCATGACAAGATCGACGTCTGGAACCAAGATACTCCAGAGTCGTTCCGGACGACTGCAACAGTCGATCTTTCGACGTCTAGTAGCGCGTCCAAATTTTCATGAAATTAATTCAGAATTTGGTTTGGCGCGACTCTGGACGGAGCTCTTATCTGAAACGGGCGTTACTTTCAATTTCCGTTTTTTATGCAGAGTATACTTATGGTTATTGCCAAACACCAGTATCATCATTACTGAGTTGGGGAATCCCATCATAGGCTAGGCATAAACAAACCTGTGAAAATTGGGCTTTATGTTGGTCATCAAAGTTGCAAAAAAAAAAAAAAAAATGGAAGGAAAAAAAAAAAAAAAAAAAAAAAGGCTTTATGCATGAAGCCTTGCTATTTGGTTTTATTACTGACCCTTTCAGTGCTCTTTTTATAATCATGAACTTGTGAAGTTATATATTACCTAAGGAAAACTCTGCCCTAGAGACAGTAGACATTGGTAAATTTCAGAGACCAGTCTTCTCACTTTGTGTATCTCAACATATGCATAACATAATAAACCTGTGAAAATTTGAGCTCAATTGGTCGTCGAAGTTGCGAGATAACTATGAAGGAAAAAACACCATTGTCACACGAAGTTGTGTGTTTTTAGATGCTTGATTTCGAGACCTCAAATTCTAAACTTGAGGTCTCGAAATCAGATTTGTGGAAAATTACTTCTTTCTCGAAAACTACGTCACTTCAGAGGGAGGCGTTTCTCGCAACGTTTTATATTCTCAACCTCTCCCCAATACTCATTACCAAGTAAGGTTTTATGCTAATAATTGTTTTGAGTGGAAGAAAGACAACTACAAATTAACAAGATTTCTACTCGCTGTTGTTCAATATCCAAATGTTATCAAATACTTTACAAGTATATGAACGCAACTCACTTTGACAGAAGATGTTTTCGAAAGTTAGCTGAAACCCTTCCACGCACCCACAGCTAAAGTCTCCGGGACGGTTTCGACAGAGATGGATCTTAGTCGGATTCGTAGGGTCGTCGTTTCTACAAGGGCCTTAGAGAGGAAAGCTTGATACAGTAATGGTGAAACATTCAATTCACATTTATTTCCACAAACACATTTCACAAAAAAACCACTAACAAAGAAAGGTTTTCATTTAAAAAAAATATAATAAAATAAAATAAACTAATTAACAAACGACTTAACAAGAATTGAAAAGAGAGACTAAATATGGACTTGAAATCCTTATTGAGATTTTCTAAGCTTTGGCACCGTATTAACTCTGGATTTTGCAGTGAAGGCATAGCTGTATAACAACGGTGTAACATTTTTAAGCGGTGAGATTTTTGAGGAAAAAAAGGTTAAAAGTCGACGTAGATTTTTAGTTTGTTTTTGTCTTTAATGTGTTACCTTCTGTAGAGCCGGTCATATTGGTCAGTTCATGTTCTTCATTTTCCACGCAGGCACATGTCAGTTTTCGGCCTGTCTGGCTGCACACCTGAAGTGCAGTACAATTGAAGTTGGGCGGTTTGTCTATTACAAAATCAAAGGAAAAAATAGGTAGGCAAAGTGGTTGAATAGCTGCATCTGACTAAATATTGTAGAAGTTAATTGTATTCTTAGACTTACCGATTTCACATTTTACTCCAGCATCCTGGTTATGCTGGCAGACGGCGTATTTCTCGTAACTACAACTTAGTAATCTTGTTTCACTTCCTCCACACTCGAAATTGCTATATTCATAAGATCCCAGCCCTGAAGTTGAACCAGATCCAAATGTGCTATTTGACATTGTACTTGATGCCCCAGCGAAGTGGAGTTGCCTACAAACTGCATGGGCGTCATCGATGTCCCAGTTATTCCCACACACGGTGTTCCATGTGCCACTGTACTGCACCTCCACGATCCCCGATGATGACGTTCCACCAACAAGTCGAACGTCTTCAGTTCCTGTAGTCCCCCGAAACAATGTAAACGGATTGGGATTAATTTATAGCGGTTCAACATCTTTAAAAGTTAATACTTGAACACTCTCATCTTTTTCAAAAACAAATCAGTAAAATTCCATAGACATTTGAATTTTTATTTGTATTGATCTTTGCATCGCTGGATGACAACATAGAGGGAACTTTGTTATTGTAGCAAGCGCCATGAGTACTTTTGTGGACACCGGTGCTATAAGACGTTGTTATGAATATTATAATATTTATAGGTTTTCTCAGTCAATTGCAGCAAAAGTACAGCCAATTTAATTTTCATGCGTTCGAATTAAAGCGATCTTGCCAGTTGTTGTTGTTAAGAATTCGTGCATTCGATTACGTTTTGTGTCATTCGAGTTCCTTTAGCAACGTGTTCTATTATAACATCCAATTACATAGCCGGCTGGCTTCTCATTTGCCGAAATGTAATAACATACAAATATTGAATGCATGAGTAAACTGTCGCAGAATATAATCAAGATGTGAGCATGAGGGATCGCAAAGACAGTCCTAGTAATCTTAAGAGTTAATATAATGAGGCTAATCCTAGTTACGACGGGTATAAACTCCCTCCTAACTCGAGATAAGACCAGTCTTTGGAGAAATCCACCCAGGGCTGTTCCATTTCCTAATGTAGTGAAATGAAAGCCAGACTTTGCCGGGTTTTTTTTTATTATTTTTTTTTAAATTACGATAAACACGAATTGTGACAATGCATGAACAAAATGCTTTCAACAATCGTTTTGTATATAAATATTTATGTTTTTTTTATATTTTTTATTACGATAATCACAACCCCTTCCTTTAAAATATTCTAAACATGAACAGCTCCATGTACAGGCACCCCGACACCCCCGCAAACAAACCAACACGAATTCCAACAGCCATACATGCATATCAAACAAACAAACTTCCCAACACTCGGAACAACTAACAAACAAGCATTCATCCAGTGCAACGAAGCTGACAAAAAACTTGGTTCTACATATTGTTATTTCCAAGTATCCCACTTGATGGATGTTTTGTTCAATATTGCCTGTACGGTACAGTGAGTGCACACTTCAAAAAACAAAATGTAATGCTCTCTTGAATTGAATTTTGAGTTTGGCGCTTTGGCGCCTCAAGAAGGCGTTTGCTATTGATTATAGTTACACAAAATTAAATAATGGTTGGAAAGTTCTTGAAACCTTTAAGGGGCAATATTTACTCTTTGTAAAACAATACTTACCCGGTTGGCAGTAAAGCACCATATCTTCGCTATGCCTGCATGGTTTATGGTTATGCTTGTGTGAGCAGTACTCCAATTTGGCCTCACTCCCACCGCAACTCAAGTCAGTCATGTGTATCGGCCCACTCCCGGCACCAAAAACAGGACGACTGTGGTAATTGTAATAGCCGGGATAGCCGGGATAGTTGAGTTGCCTGCATGCAACTTTGGCATCGTAACTGTCCCAGCCGTCGTTGCACACGGTGCCCCACTCTCCGTTGTAAAACACCTCCAGTCTACCTTGGTATGGTAAACCATTACCTACTAGGCGAATCTCTAATAAAAACATAAAACCATAGTTACTCAAACACTGTTTCATAATCATCTCAATTAAATTACATCATGCTGCACTTCAGTCTTTGCTGGTGTGGCAGGAGATTCTGCCCCGCCCCCGGAAACTCATGAATATTTGCACAGGTGTGGTCAGGTGTGTCAAACAATACACGACTTGGGTTCGAGACAGCGGACCAGCCTGTGATGTAAAAACATTCAGTGGGTAAACAACCTTGCCCTTGCCATTCCCACTTTACAGTCACCTGGAAATATAATTTTTTGTTTCTTCAAACATTAGAGTATAATATTAATGAACATTCAAATAATGTGTTGAGTAATTGTTTGTAACGATTTATATGTAAACAAAATAGATAAAGTTGTTTGTGGGGTGACTCCGCCTACCCCTTTTGTGACGTCAATCGAGGCAGACTTTGCCTCGATCAAGCATTGAACACACGTACGTGCAAGTACACGCAAGTCCTAGTCGTGAGTTTGTACGTTTCAAAAAAAAAGTTTATTTCTTGCATTTTTCCGGCAATGTCGACCACGTGTATCTGGTATGAGTTATTGCTGCTGGAGGCAGCAAAACAACTAACAATTTAGTCAGTTTGCAAAGTGGTCCGGTCCGACGTCTTTTCCAGCGCTGTGCAGCAAACACTTCGAGCCGTCGTGCTTTAAATATCGCGCCTCGATTGACGTCACGAACATGTTAAATTTTTTTAATAAAATGAAAACTAAATTGTATAGAACCTTTGTTAACTGTTCATATACTACTCATCAAAACACATATTTAAGTAACAAAGGCTTTATTTTTACAAAATACCACTTTCAGGTGTCTATAAACTATTTTTCTCAAGCATATTTTCTTAGAAGTTTCATTTAAATCAACACGAAACCTGAGTGAACACAAACCTGATGAAGTGCAGTTAACCCAGGCAGCTTGTCCACATCGGTTAGGACAATCTCTTACGTCTCTCTCGTTCCCCACACACTGAACATCATGCATATGAATAGGACCAGTTCCCTCGTCAAAGCTTGCACCATGCGTTACAGAAGCTGCTTTGGTGTAGTTCAGTTGCTTGCAAACTACATGAGCATCATTCAGGTCCCAAGAACTGCCACACACAGTGGTCCACCGACCACCATAAAGGACTTCCACCCTGCCCTCGGAATCGTATCGCCCGCCAACGAGTCGCACTTCAACATCGTCTTGAATAAAAACAGGATTTTGGGTAAACAAAAACAACGTTAAATAACGGTTAAATCTCTTTTTTATTTTGACAATCCAAGAGGCCACTTTACTAATGAGCTTCAAAACAATGTTCTCAGTTTCGAAATGTTACTTGCCAATAAATATCAAAAGTGTCCTACTGACACGGACATGGGGTGTTTGAGAGGGGATAACCAACACGACCCAAAATGAAGCACAATCGTTAACCTAATTAATGTAGCCCAAACCATTTGTAATGTAGCCTGGTTTAGGTCCATAGGTAATAGGTTCAAATTTGGGGGTACCATAGGTCTGTGTGAGCTACCTTTTGTATACAGAACGTAGGTATTTATATTTAAACCAGGGAACTTTACAAATAGGGGCCATGGTTCGGGAAAGTTCCACAGTTTGAAAAAGTTGAACAAAACAATGGGAGCCGTTGCAAAAAAGTTATAAGTATAAACAAAAAAGGGCCAATAGGAGGTCCACAGTTGCAGACGTTTACAAGCTTGTAAGGTTTGTACAATGTGACTATAGTGTGAACCTATTATAAAGGTAAACATGGAAAGCTTTTTCCAGAATAACCACTCAGTGAAGCGGTTTATTTTTTAACTGGATGTTATGCCATCATAACAAAAGACAAGTCAACAAAAAGTTAATAACAACTTGCCAAATCCGCAGGTTTGTGAAAGCTGTACTTGTGATTTAGAATTTGTAATCTCATAATTCCTGATACCTGATTGTGATTGGGAACTGCAAGTTCATGTGCCCCTAATTAGTTCCACTGCGAAAAGAAACTGCTTGAATGTTTGATACCATCATGAAACTTAAATCTTACCTTTAGTGCCTATATTAAGTTCGACGGTAGTTGTGTTTATAATGTGACCTTTGAAGTAAGGACAGACCGAGTGTTCATCCGTCACGTTGCAAATTCGAATTTTATCACAGTTCAGGGATGAAGGAGCGCACTCATCGATATCTTCGTAGGACAAAGATTATTGTTAAAACTAAAATTCATAATAATTGCTCTCTATAAGTTGCGTGTTATCTTCAACACCGTGCCATCGCAGTGTATCTCAACATGTGCATAAAATAACAAACCTGTGAAAATTTGAGCTCAATCGGTTATCGAAGTTGCGAGGTAATAATGAAAGAAAAACAACCCTTGTCACACGAAGTTGTGTGCGTTTAGATGGTTGATTTCGAGACCTCAAGTTCTAAACCTGAGGTCTCGAATTCAAATTCGTGGAAAATTACTTCTTTCTCGCAAACAATGGCGCTTCAGAGGGAGCCGTTTCTCACAATGTTTTATACTATCAACCTCTCCCCATTACTCGTTACCAAGAAAGGTTTTATGCCAATAATTCTTTTGAGTAATTACCAAAAGTAACGAACACTAATATAAAACATAAAAATTACTTGATAATGAGGAATGGGTAGCTGTTAACAGTATAAAACAGTGTGGGAAACGGCTGCTTCTGAAGTATCGTAGTTTTTGAGAAAGATGTAATTTCTCACTGAAATATTTGAATTGAATTCGAGACCTCAGCTGAGGTTTCGAATTCGAACATCTTTATAAGCACACAACTTCATGTGACAAAGGCGTTTTTCTTTCCACTATTCTCCCGCAACTTCGACGACCAATTGAGTTCAAACTTCCACAGGTTTGTAATTTTAAGCATAATTATGCTGATGAAAACACTGGTCTTTGACAATTACCAAAGGAGTCCAGTGTCTTTAAAGTGACCTGGAAATGTTTTTTTTTTTTGTCTTCAAACAGTAGAGTATATATCATTAAAATTAACGATTTATATTATGTTTAAAAAAAAAGTTGTGTGGGGGTGACTCCGCCTACCCCTTTTGTGACGTCAATCGAGGCAGACTTTGCCTCGATCGAACATCGAACACACGTACGTGCAAGTACATTCAAGTCCTAGTCGTGAGTTTATGATTCGAAAAAGTTGTTTTCTTGCGTTTTACCGGCAATGTCGACCAGCTGTATTGCTGCTAGATGCAGCAACACAACTAAAGATGGGGTCAGTTTGCAAAGTGGTCCGGTCCGACGTCTTTTTCAGCGCTGTTCAGCAAACGCTTCGAGCCGTCGATGCTTCGAGAATCCGGAATACACTTCACATTTTTTAAAACATGACGCCATCCCAACATTTTTGTCCAGCTAGTGGGGAAGCCGACGAAGGTACCGGAAAGACGAACTTAAAGGGGCATGTGCCTAACGTGAACAAAAAATCACCCAGGTATTGTTTCAACTTTGAGGGCATGTTTTTAGCTTGCGCCAAGCGTCACTATCTTGTGTTGGCACTGCATGCGATTCATCGCGCCTCGATTAACATCACGAACAGCGCCCTCTCGGGTCGGGCTTATTTTTCAAATTTGTAAATAACATGGAACTAATTTTCTAAAACCTTAGTTAAAGCCATTGGACCCTTTCGGTTCAGAAAAAAAAAAGTTCAAAGATTTACAAATAACTTAACAGCAGGCAATGGTGAAAGACTTCTCTTGAAATATTATTCCATGAAATGCTTTACTTTTTGAGAAAACAACAAAACAATATAAATTCTCGTTAACGAGAATTACGGATTTATTTGAAACACATGTCATGACACGGCGAAACGCGCGGAAACAAGAGTGGGTTTTTCCGTTGTTTACTCCCGACTCCGATGACCGATTGAGCCTAAATTTTCACAGGTTTGTTATTTGATATAGAAGTTGTGGTACACAAAGTGTGGGCCTTGGACAACACTGTTTACCGAAAGGGTCCAATGGCTTTAACTGTTCATTCATATTCCACTCAGCAAAACACATATTTTAGCGACAAAAGCTTTAATTTGACAACATACCACTTCCAGGTGACTTTATAAGCAGCTCATATGAAATTGGGCCCAGTGCGTTTAATTAGGTCCGTTGACCAAGTCCATTCGGCCACGCCACCATGTTAAGCCATGATACAAATACTAAGCTCTTTTCTCAAATTCTTCTGATTTAAGTGAAACAAAAGATCGTACCGAAGCAGGTTTTGTTGTCCATCCCAAGCTCGTAGCCTTCAAAGCAGTCACATGTGAAGGCACCATTACCATTATAGCAAATCTGACTACAGTCATGTTCCCCTAAGGAACACTCGTCTATATCTGCAGGTATTGAAGAGAAAAGGCGGGAATAAATAAAAACAAATTAACAAAATGAAAGTACACGTGGTAATACAAACAATATAATGGAGTAAATCATCCAGTTCTACAAAATGGCGGACTGTGTTAATATAGTTCACGACGTAAAATGAATACCACACAATTTAGAGTGATATTCATGTGGATGCTTTTATTATCCTAAACATACCATTGTTTCATCGCAAAATAACAATGAGGTTAGGCTCTCCTGGACACATTGTTTTAAGTCTTTGGAATTCTATTCGATGACGTGTAAATGACACAAAATCCAATGTGTGGTTATAAGGAGTTTTAATTTTATTTCAAATGTTAAATTTGTAATGAATGAAATTATTATTAAAAATAAAATTACCATACCATAGCAGTTGTTGCTGTCGTTGCGGTAACCCATCTCACAGGCACATTCAGAACTACCATTGGTAATGATGCAAAACTGGTCACATTCCATGTCAATGGAACACTCGCCCACACCTTAAAAAAAAAATGTTTATTTTATTTAGGTCATAATAAGTCTGTATAGTGTGCCACACAGTCAAACTCCATCTTCCCAATAAAAAGAGTTCTCTTTCCTAATTCATATTATTTTGTCATTTTTGCCAATGTTTAAAGTTCGCTTTTGTATCATTTGAACATCCTTTGTCCTCACCACTTTACTCCTATTAGTCCATAGCCACCAATTCTTTCTGAAATAGAAACTTTGATTGGCTATAATTTTCCCACTTCTTTTCTGGATCCTTCCCTTAATCCTTTTCCCTTCTTTTTTAAATAAATGGATTTGTATTTGTTTGTAATTGTTTTATGCCTCTGAAAAAGGTCCGGTTTGGATCGAAAGCTAAGGCCATCTACCCTACTCATTACTTTTATGAAATGTATACATATTATCATCTTGACTATAATTATTACAGCATTTTTCTTGTTTTCTTCTTTTTGAATTACTGTGATTTCTGCAACATTGAATAAACGTACTGTGATTGATATTACGCAGTTTGTGTAGTGAATATAAATATATCTGTACCGTTACACGTTGCACCGTCTCCGTTGATGGTGTAACCGCCATGACAGTTGCATTCGAAGCTTCCATGAATGTTGGTACAATTCTGCTGGCAGTTATGGGTGCGACTCACCAGGCATTCATTCGTATCTAAGTTAGCGTGAAAACAAGTGCAAAGGTTGGGTATTTTGTATTTTTTATATTTACTTCATTTCTAATTCACATTAATTAGGAAACATACTTTTTAAAATACAGCAATGAGCAATTTAAATACAAAGGAAGGAAAAAGAAACAGCTGGATAAAAGTGTAAGCCAATGTTGTGGCTTTAAATGTGCACTATACCCTACAACAGACGGGAGCAATTAGTTACAAAATTACACAACAAAACAATTATTGTGATGATGACATCAGAACAAAAATTACACAATGATGAATACAGACTTTTTCAGGTAGGCCTATGCCCGGTGAATACTTCCTACGAATGCAAATATTATGATACGCGTTTTGACGTCACATATTTGCAAATTCGCTCAAATAATTTGCATCAGTTAAGCTGTGATCTACTCGTGCAAAACATTGATTTGCTGAGAAAAAGCCATGTGACGTCAACATTTTATGTGGACCTTTCCCGAACCGTGGACTCTGTTGTCCTCTGTTGTGTGTTTATCTTCTTACCTTTGCACGTGTGTCGATCAGTGTCTAGAGTGTATCCCGATTCACATTCGCATCTATAGCTACCAATGGAATTGATGCACATGTGGTCACACTTGAGAACAGAGTTGAAGACACCTATACTGATCTGCATATCACATTCGTCGATGTCTTTAAAAAGTGAAATATAATCAAAGAGAAAATAACAGAGCAATTACGAGATTCAACAGAGACGCAAATAATGACGTGACCCGGGTTCAATACTACTACGAGGAAATGTTCATACACGTTTTTTTTTTATAATGACGTCAACAGCTACGTCAGATGGAATAATAGTTTAAATTTAACTTTAAGTGTTCAGAGCACCAGACTCGATGACTTGTGTTTCTGATCAGAGTTTGGGTTCGAGTCCTGGTCGTGGCATTTGTGTCCTTGAATACTTTGTCCTTCGGATGCCACATGTTAGCCATGTCTCGTTTAGGCCGAGATTGGTAGTGCGCTTAAAAGAACCCAGAACACTTATCATGGAAGAGTAGGGGGTAATGGTGCTTCTGGCTTACATAGCAATCACCCTTGTTTACTTGTTTCTTCACCCTTCCAAGATTGCCAGAAAAAACTATAGTGATGGTCAAGTCAGATTTTGCGTAGATTGCGTAATAAAAATAACTCTCCCATTTTCATATTGAACTCAACCAACTCATTAACAGAGTGTAAATGCTGGACCTTGTTGTTGTAGTTGTTGATGTGGCTGTTCGTGTTGTTGTTTTTTTAATAAAATAAAAGAGTTATCATAATTATACCTGTGCTGCAGTTTGTACCAGTGTATCCAGGCTGACATTGGCAGGTGTCTGGTGCGATGCAATCTCCGTTGATACACGGTGGATCGCAAATGGCTAGAACCATATAATTATAAACGGAAATAAAAAGTAAAACAAAACGTTTTTCGTTGTCAGCTAAACATCAACAGCTGTAAAATCGTCCAAAGAGAAAATTGGTATTCCATTTAAACAAAGTAAATCAGTTTTCTTGCCAAAAATTATAAAAAGGTGCGTTGAAAATTGTTAAATAAAATGGCAGGATGCCAGTGACATACATGTGACATGATCGTGTGGTTGGTAACCTTATTTTGATAAGCATAATTTTGTTGTGTTTAGCTACACGTACTTTTCTTTTAGGTACTTTTTGATGGACACAAAAAAAGAATGTCCACAGATTTCTTTTAAACTATACACGGTTTGAAGATAATGGTGGGAGAAAGCTTGAGTAAAACAATGTCACAAAATAGTTTTACAATGTGTGCAATATCAAACAAACATATTTACCATTACTGGTATTAAATCTCCCTATATAGTACTTACCCATTGCACATTGACCAATGCGATCTCTGCGCCATCCATCGCAACATTCAGTACGTTCCTCAGGGGTCCATTCTGAGAAATATTGTGGAACCGACGCTAGTCTGTGATAACATTTTGGAAAAATTGGGGGCGGGGGGGGGGGCGGAGTTGGGAAAAAACAAAAAAGGCGAGAGGAAAGATGCCTCTTCATTTAAGGCCCCAAAAATGTTTTATTTCAGATGAAGGTAAGGGTCCAAGAAATGTCTTTGAAAAGGCCTTAAATTGCACCAGAGAGCATCTACGACATAACAAATTCCCGGGCCATAGAGCGGGCCCCGGACCCCAATGACGTCATGCTTCGCGCTCGCAATTTCAGATTTGGTAATGCCCCCACCCTTTAATTTTAGCTGGCTAGAACCCTGCTTGCAACATACGGATATCGGTCGGATCTAGGTTAGCCGCACACTTATATTCATGGAATAACATATTTGGGTAGGCATCTCATCGCCCAGAATGTTATTTAACGTCAGCGGTAGGTTTATTATTAATACTCTTATAACTAAAACGCTTGCCTAAGATGTACAACGTAATTTCAGTTTATTGTCAACAAGAGGGAGAAGCATATCTCACTAATAGACTCCTGAGATGTGTGTGATTGGAACTTTCTAGGAGTCCCCTGTTACTGTACATAAATTTGTCAGTAAAATTAGACGACTGACATTGATCAAAAAGTGTTTTTTGAACTCTTTATTTAGGCACATGGAGGCTTGATTTTTCGACACAAACACTCCAACAGCTCAGAGCTCAAGGGGGCTAAGTCCCCTGGTCCCCACCGGTGCTTCACCCCTGGACCCCACCAGGGGCCGTATGGCCGGCCCCTGGATTTTTTTTAAGCAAAAGCAAAGTATGACTACAAAGTTGTGCCCCCCGGTTAAAAAAAATCCTGGATCCGCCTGATATTGGTCCGTAGCCAGCCTCTGTCTCACAGATATGTTTATGGTAAACCTCCCACCAGTATGTCTGACCTAGTTCCGCCTAGCCTAACAGAATGTTTGAGCCAGTAAATTTGGTTTTCCGGCAAACCTTCGGGTATATCTTTGAAAAGACACAATACAAAATAAATCGTAAAATCTCTAGCGTTCAAGATTGATTTCTTGAACTTTGACCCGGAAGTATTAAACCAACCTTGTTCGTGTGCACCGTTTCCACCATCCGCACTTCGAAGTATACGACTCGGTGTGGTATTTTGTAATAGACAGAGTCCTAAGTTTATGGTAAACTTTACTGCATTCATTCACCCTGTTATAAAGAACCAGAAGAAACCATATCATTCAATTTAATTCGTAGGTTCTTATATAGCGCTCATATAAGTCTGTCACTCAGTATCGCTCAAGGCGCTTCAATTTAAGACCTTCCCAATCCACTTCCCATCTGACTCCCCGCCCCCGTCCCCCGCTCAATGTTGACTGTAAAGACTGACAGACTAGCCATCGGAACCAACATTAAGAACGGGGGGGGGGGGGGGGGGGCAACGAGATATGGCTGGGATTGTAGTCCTTTTACACAGTTAATTGGTTTACAAGTTGTTTTGGCGCAATGTGCTACCAATCCAGCTAGGAACAACGAGGCGTGCCACTTTTCTTTTCGATGAACCGGGTTCTTTTACATGCGTTACACACAGGACCAACGACTTTAATAAGGCCACGTTAGGACACAAGTGTCATGACAAGGACTCGAACCCACACTCTGCTGATCAGATACACAAGGGCCCACTTTTATGGCCCTGCTTTACCGTAAGCGAAGAATCGGTGCTTGCGGAAGCAAGGTATTCTGCGCTTACGTCAAGCGTGTTTCCTATAGATAGCAGGGAGTTTTTAAGATAGTGTATGATGATAAGGATGGTTGATAATGGTAAAAATGCAAGCTATATCTTCTTTGCGTTCACGCAGGCAGGGTATAGTACATACACTACTGCAGTGTTTTATATAGGTATGTTACCGACTCCAAATTGCACTTACCCCAACGATTCTCCCTGCACTGACAGGCCGAGTACCAGTGCAACACACACGACTCCTTGCAGTAGAGACTTCATCCCAATGGTTCGTGTGCTTTGCACTCTGTCAATAGAACATTGGGCAATTTCATATCCATTACCTTATGGGGACCAACACAATAGTAAAGCCCGGTTCATACCGGATTCTTTGTGCAATGCGAATTTCAATGCGTCAAACAGGAAAATGGTGTGCGTACCGATTGTTGTGTCACCAAAATTCGCTTCGTATTCGCATTCGCAGGAAGTATGAACCGGCTTAAAGGGGAAAACAAAGGGTATCCATAGACCTTTATCACGCTCCCATCATCTTGGTCGTGTTCCCTGTTTCCAATAACAGTAATGAATGCTTACATACATTGCCCAAATATGGCACCAGACTATTATTTCATCCAGCCTCAGCTTGGTTACAGTGAGTTGGAATTGAGTAAAATGAAGACGGCCGCAACGTGATGAAGGTCTATAGGGGAATTCTAAATCCACAAGGATCTTTTAGTACACTGCAAATCACGTTGGTCAAAATTTGCCCAACTTTTTTGCCCAACGTTGGTTTAAGTTTTAACTGACTGGGCATAACTTAACCAACTGTGGTTGGGCAATAACGTTTATCCGATAGTTGGGCAAACAGTTTGACAAAACAAGTTGGTCAAATCATTTTACCCAGCAGTTGGGTAATAACTTTTGACCAATATTTGGGCAAGTTTGTTTACCATTATGTTGGTAAAAATGTTACCCAATAATATTGTAGTCAGTTGATATTTGAACCAACGTTGGGCAAAAAAGTTTGGGAAAGCTTGCTACCCAACAAAAGTAGATTGTTTGTTTGGTTACCGCTTTATTCAATGGTTGGTTGGGGTAAATGAAAAAAAAAAAAAAATGAAAAAAAAAACAAACAAAAAAACAGTTGATCGTCCGGATTTTTCCAAAAAGGGGAAGATGAGGGCCTTTTTATTAATTTATTCTTTCAAACGTAAACTATGATGGTAGCGACAACAACTTCAATTCGGAAAGGGCATCTGCTGGTACATCTAACTCTTTCCACACTGGATTCATCTGATAATTATGTGCAGTCTATAATGTTTTCAGCTAGCCATTCCTCCTCACTTCTGCTTAAACTTCTGCTTTGTTGTAACTGGAACTGGGCAGCGTAGTATTTTTCAATCTGATGAGAAAGAAATGTATCATGTCAGAAATAAAAGAGTCAGCAATCAACAGACGGTGTTCATTGCATTTTTTTTTATTAATTATAGTTTTCTTTTTTAAAATTACTATTTCCGAAGCATACTGGGTGTATATAATTATGTCGAGATAACTGAGCCCGATCAAAAAGTCTGGAACACAACGGATTCCGCTCTGTTCACACGGGAGCATTGTGCACACACTCACATTGTATCGTTTGCATCAAACTATGTATGTGTAGGTGGGCTCCGTCCTACTTGACTTATTACTATTTTTTCTGAAAACTATGTGTCAGTACACATGAATCATGGGCAAACCTTTAAATGTTGACTGTTGTTAGCATCTTACCTATAACGTTTCAGAGAAGCACTTCATCCCCCAATCTCGAAGAGTATCCCCAATCTCGAAGAGTATTTTTGACAGACAGCCGCCATATGTTGCTTGTGTGTGTATGCCTATACTACTTTATGCGATTATGCGTTGCGTGCTAGAGGGAATTCCCCTTTTGCTGGGGCGCTGGTGCGCGGCCTGCGGTCCGTGCATCAGCAGGCGTTGCGGGTACCCCGCACGGGTAAATAAGTGCATCGCACGTGCCCACTCGTTCTTCCTGTTTTGCTCGCCTGTTCACTTAGTTCTTTTGCTGCTCGGCCTGTTAGGTTCTGCGCTGTTCAAGCTCCGAATTGTCGCATTGGAATTGTTGCATTGGAAGCGCCGCAGGCCGTGGATGAGTAGCTGCACCTTGTGTAATTCAGTCCCGATGTCCATGTGATTAATTTACTAAGTTCTAGTGATTCTTGATTGAATAGATTGCCTCACATAACAAGTTACCATTACCTCAGAATCAACAACCAATCAGCCTCATCACCTAATCAGGAACCCTAATCAATGGCAGTAGTTATTCAATAAAACAGTCCAGTTGCGAATATTAATCAGTGTCAAGTGTTAACTAATATTGGAGTCTCAGTCCCGTGCGATGTGGTGTGTGTGTGGGTCAACTCAGCTAGGCGCCTGGGGGTAGATTTCTCCAACGAGTCCGCCCCTCCGGTCTCTGTGGTTACCGCTCATCGTAGAGGCCGAAGTCCCGAGGTACCCGGCGAGATAGCGGCTGGTGTTCAAAACACAATCAAGTGAGTTCATTCATTAAGAAGATAATTTATGTATAATTTGTTTTAAATACACTGGACAATTTTGGTAATTGTCAAAGACACTCTTCCCAATTTGTGGATCTCAACATATGCATAAAATAATAAACCCGTGAAAATTTTAGCTTAATCGGTCGCCAAAGTTACAAGATAATTAAATAAATAAAAAACATCCTTGTCACTCGAAGTTGTGTGCTTTCAGATGCTTGATTTCGAGACCTCAAATTCTAAATATGAGGTCTCGAAATCAAATTCGTGGAAAATTACTTCTTTCTCGAAAACTACTCCACTTCAGAGGGAGCCGTTTCCGAATATTGTGTGAAACGGTTTCTCACAATGTTTTATTCTACCAACCTCTCCCCATTACTCGTTACCAAGTTTGCAGTTGGAGACCGGTCCATTTTTGATTTAGGGGTAAACATTTAATTTTTCAGTGCCACTGTTTTATTTTGGTGCATGAAGTGGATTGGTCCCTGACTGCGGTCCTTTGGATTGACTTTAAACCCCTTCCGTTGAGAGTGAACTGTTTTCTAAATAATCTCCGTTTAAGAGTGTAATACTTTATTCGCCATTTTAATTTTGATAGTAATGTTTTACTCATATATTAATTAATTTTAAGTAACTGTTCTCCTCCCTATAGGAGTGTACAGTACTTCTCCCTCTCAGTTTTCTGTGTAAGATTTAGGCCATTTTAAATAGTAATGTAATGTTTTACTCCAAATTATTTAACTATGTAACTGTTCATGTAATTCTGCTGCTGGCAGCGAATTGAATAGAATTTTAATAAACCATTGAATGAATTACTTACCAGGTAAGGTTTTATGCTTATACAATTATTGTGAGTAATTACCAATGCTGTCGACTGCCTTTAAAGACACTGGACACTATTGGTTATTACTCAAACTATAGTCGTACGCATAAAAACTCACTTGGTAACGAGTCATGGGGAAAGGTTGGCAGTATAAAACATTGTGAGAAACGGCTCCCTCTGCTGAATCCTTTTGAAACATCTGAAACCACACAAAGTAATGCAGCAAGGGTGTTCTTCTTTCATTATCTCTTCAATTTCGATGACCAATTGAGCCCAAATTTCCACGGGTTTGTTTTGTATGCGTATGTTTGGAGAATACTGGCATTTGACAACCAATAGTGTCCAGTGCCTTTAAAGGCAATGTATATTACCTTTGGTTTTTGGAATCGTTTTTTACATTGTTTTTTCTTGTTTGTGTTGTTAAAGTGGTGCTCATTTTATGTTCATTGAACACAATGTGTAACTTTAGACTTTCTTTGTGTTGCTTTTATCTTCTCTGTGTATTTTCTTCATAACTTTTGTGCATTGATATTATTTGCATATTAAATTGTCTATTTTCTTTCAGACAGATTTGTTATTTTTTTAACCCATGTAATTAAGTGTAGTAAAATTAATATGATCTGCTCAGTTGAGTCTTCCTTTGGTGGTAAATAATTCAAACAGTCAAAGTAGATAATATTAATTGTTATTTCATGCATGACACCCTTTCTACTTAAAGTCAGTGAACACTATGGTAATTGTCAAAGACAAGTCTTCTCACTTGATGTTTCTCAACATATGTTTAAAATAACAAACCTGTGAAAATTTGAGCTAAATATTGGTCGTCGAAATTGCGAGATATTGATGACAGAAAAAACACCCTTGTCGCACAAAGGTGTGTACTTTCAGATGCTTGATTTCGAGAGCTCAAATTCTAAATCTGAGGTCTCGAAATCAAATTCGTGGAAAATTACCTCTTTCTCGAAAACTACGTCACTTTAGAGGGAGCCGTTTCTCACAATGTTTTATACTATCAACCTTTCCCCATTACTCATTACCAAGTTATGTGTTATGCCAGTAATTATTTTGAGAACTACCAATAGTGTCCACTGCCTTTAAGTCTGATTTGCTCTTTGGAAAATCTGATAAGTTATGATTGAGAAGCTTGAAAAGTCCATTAAAAATAAGTACTAATAAAAACAATATGGAAGTCCTGTACAGCGCACGTATCTGCCAACAAGGTACTCAGGAGACGTATTATGTAGGTCAATACTTGTAGGTCAATTCTACTCGATAAAGATTGCCTACAATTTGTCACGTGTTTATGTACCTTTTATTGTATATTTTGATGTACTTCCATTTTGTTATATTCTTCATTTTTGGAGGTTTTAAGAAAAACAATAAATAAATAATAAATAAATGTATATTATAAAGTGCCCAATTGCCAAAGAATACATGGCGTTGATAAAGCCAAAGTAGGCCTAGCATAGTAGATATTGGTAGTGGACATTTAATAAAACTTGATTCAATAACTTGTAAATGTGATTTGTTTATCTTTTAGGGTTTATGATCCTGACACCTACAAGCTTGTACAGACCAATGTTGGACACTCAGACTCCATACGTTGTATCATTCATCTACCAGAGAGAAATCAGGTATGGGTTGGATTCCAGGCTAGGGCAGAAATAGCGTTCGATCTTTACTCATCATTTTAGCTTGAGCAAATCTGCCTGTAAAGAGCACTTATATATCTTATATGAGGAGGTTCTGCTTATAAAAAAAGACGTTCTCATGTCCCAATCTCATTTATGCTCTGTTTCTTTGTCTTATCTGTCCTCTTATAACAACATTCCTGTTTAAGCAGCGGCTAAAGGAAAATCTCAATATTTTTAAGTCACCTGGAAACAGAACTTTTTTTTCTTCAAACATTAGAGTATATGTTAATGAACAGTAACATAATTTGTTGAGTAATTGTTTGTAACGATTTATATGTTTAAAAATAAATAAAATTGTTTGGGGGTGAATCCGCCTACCCCTTTTGTGACGTCAATCGAGGCAGACTTTGCCATACTTTGTCTCGATCGTACTTGAACGTACGTGCAAGTACATGCAAGCCTAGTCGTGAGTTTGTACGTTTCAAAAAAATGTTTATTTCTTGCATTTTTCCGGCAATGTCGATCACGTGTATTGCTGCTGATGTATTGCTGCTTGAGGCAGCAAAACAACTAAAAATGGGGTCAGTTTGCAAAGTGGTCCGGTCCGACGTCTTTTCCAGCGCTGTTCAGCAAATACTTCGAGCCGCCGTGCTTCAAATATCGAGCCTCGATTGACGTCACGAACAGCGCCCTCTCGGGTCGGGCCTACTTTTAAATTTATAAATACAATGAAAACTAAATTTTTAGAACCTTAGTTAACTGTTTATTCATACTCTACTTATTAACACACATATTTAAGTGACAAAAGCTTGACATAATACCACTTCCAGGTGACTTTAACTATGTTTACCCTTTTTGGCCAAACATACATCGTAGATACTGATTTATAACCATTTTACGCTTAAAATTTGCATTAGGTAATAAATAATTCAAGTCAAAAATGCACCTCTCCGCGCGGCTTTTTCAGCCGAGAGTCAAAAACGGTTTATCTATGATAATGTCCCCTTGACGGCAGTGACGATTTTCCCCTCATTGAATTTGAACACAGTTCTCCAGCTTTGGCAAACTGAGGGCGCTATTTTCCACATCAAATAGCTTCTCCTCCAGCCCTCAAAATAGAGAAAATCTGTTAGGAAAGTATGATGAGCCCATTAGATAGAATGGTATGCTTGCTGATATGATGATTAAAGGCACTGGACACTGTTGGTAATTACTCCAAATAATTGTCAGCATAATACTTGGTAAAAAGCAATGCAGAAATGTTGATAGTAAAAATAAGTTTTGAGAATTGGCTCCCTTTGAAGTAAAGTAATTTTTTAGAAAGAGGTAATTTATCACTCAAATATTTGAATCTTATCAAAGATTTCAGGCCTGAAGCATCTGTAGACATCTGGAAGCACACAAGTTTTTGCAACAAGATTTTTTTTTCATTATTCTCTTGCAACCTCGATGACCAATTAAGTCAAAAATCTTCACAGATTTGTACTCCATGCATATAAAGTTTTGGAATACTGGACTTTAGGACTGGACTGGAGTTACCAGAGGTGTCCGGTGCCTTGAAAACGATTTTAATCTGTCGTTAAAGTTGAATTTGTTTATTTGTAAATGCTGCAGGGACAGTTTTCTTTAGGAAAACGAAACAAACACATTCTGACACGGATTTGGTAGAAAGGCGATAAATATGTAAATTTATGTAAATAAAATAAGAAAACTAAACCATATATCAGGTATTCCACATTATACGAAGTTTGGGGTTTGCGAATTCAAAACATGTAAAGCGACTCATATTTTCATATTTTGTTTGAGGATGTCCATCCACAGTCGACAATGTTAACATTGTTTTTGCTCAGTAAGATTACTCATTGTCGACTGCCTTTAAATAAAATTACAAAAATCTCCGGGTTAAGTTATTGGTGGCGTGCTATAATTGAGTTGGACGCCGTGCACTTAACATTGACTTATACGCAAATTGCGTAGGAGTGGCCAATGCAGCCCTCCCAATAAAATTGTACATTTAAATTCAGCATTCCATAATATCCCACCTTCATGTCATTGTAATGATTATGATCTAATATACGTTTAAGCATTCATTCATACCATTATATATGCAAGTTGAAATATTTCTGTGTACTTAAATTTATATTATTCCAGATTATATACAAAAACATGTTATTGTTCCTGTGTTTGTAAATAATTTATATGTAAATAACAAATGTTGCTAACAGCTGTGTTTCCTACCTTTGCTTCTGCTTCTGTTTTGTTTCTTATTGTGCTGAGGATACTATATGTGCCTACAACCTATAGAGAATCTAAGCCCCACAGTTTACTAAAAGGTAAACATGCCATAATTTCAACTTATCTCTTCAAGTTCAGATCCTGTAGTTCGGAACCTATACTCTCCAGAGTTTTTTTTTTTTAACAGCGACTCTAACCTTGATTGGTAGACATGATTTAACTACATTTGTTTTTTACAAAAAACCTCTGACTATTTGCTGACATTATCTTTAATCTGCTGCAAGTATAATCTGGGTTATAAATATAAAGTGAAATGACTAAATCTGCTTCGGGTGATTTCTTTCCTACAGAAGTATTAAAGTGTATGGCTATAAATACACATAATCTGCATACAATATTTTAGTAACCAACCGTTAACTTTGCACCGGTAGCAGTCGTAAATAACTAAGCTATGAATATTAATTTTGGTTTTGCAGTTCACTCAGTACTTTCCCCGTGTCCTGTGATCATGAGTGGGAGTCGAACCCACGACCTTTAATAATAACAATAATCCAAATCGTTGTAAGGGTGAAACCAAGATAAATATTCAGTATCCCCGGTGCAAACTTAAACAAATTGTATAAAATTAAGCCATGGTCGGGAAGTATTGTGGTCGGTCGAGGGTGATACCTATCGTCTCCCCTTGGCGAACGTCGAACCAGGAAGGCGAATTGAATCTCGTTTAGATGGACGTGTCTCCCATGCCGTCTGCCGTGTTAGAGCGTGGTTTTACGGGGGAGAGCTGACTGCCGTGGCGGCCGGAACTACGGTCGGATTGTGCTCCGGACCGGGCGGCGGACCTAGCTAGACGTCCTCTCAGTGACTCCGCGGCTGCAATCAACAAACAAAGGAAACACTTTTTAAAGGGAAGGTACAGTACGTTTGGTAGTTACTCAAAACAAATATTATCTTAAAAAAACAACCGGTGACGAGCATTGGAAAGCTGTTAATAGTATAAAACATTAAGGGGAAACGACTCCCTCTGAAGTAACACAGTTTTTTGAGAATGGGGTAATTTCTCACTTATTCTTATCTGAAAGCACGCAAACTCGTCCAATAAGGGTGTTTTTTCTTTCATCATTTTCTCGCAACTTCAATGACCGATTGAGCCCAAATTTTTACAGGCTTGTTATTTAATGGTTATGATGGGATACACAAAGTGAGAACACTGGTCTTTGACAATTACCAATAGTGTACGTCGCCTTTAAAAGCACTGCCTATTTGATCTTATTTTCTCATTTAGGTTCATTAAAGAATACATTGCAACTAAACGACCGAATTGAGTGATTTATATTATTTCTTAAGCGCCCTTCGAAGCATTTACGTAAACAGCTTGATATAATGTGGAGCTAACATTGTGACGCACTTTGGGCAATTTATAGACTTGACTCATAGTTCAAATCCCGTGCAATCTCAGAAAACTATTGGTTCACGCGGGACCACAATAGCTACATTTTGACAGCGGCGGGTATGCTCAGGGACCTTCCGCACGAGAACGGGACTTGAATCAAGTCTAGGCGAATTATGGCACAAGCGTTTTTGTTTTAGGCAGTAACAACAAATCGTGGTACATGTACTTTTCGAATGATTGGCACCCTTCCTCTCCCAAATACATAACGACAGTATCCTTAAAAAACTAAGTAAAAGTGCCAACCCAATAGAAGTGGCGCTTGGCCATAGGCATTTAAAACATACATTTTGTTTGTTTTACTTTTTTTAGAAGTTTACTTTTAAATTTTAGTTTTTCACTCACCCGACATCATTCTGTCTGTGCCATCACGGAACCTCTCAGACTTCTTTCTACCAATGACTAAAATTACAAGATAAATAAAAACAAAGATGACAAGATGAATGTTACAACAAAATTAGTTGTGAAACGTTGTAGGGAGGTTAAGCTGCACGTCACGCGAGCAAAAACGTGAACGTGAACGTTAGAAAATTGTGTCTTTTCTAGGTGACGTCACCACCTTTTGCTTAAATCATGCTCACGTATTGCGTTTGCACGTAAAAAGTACCTCACGTGAAAAAATGGCAACTTCACGTATCACGTTTTTGCTCGCGCAACGTGCAGCTAACCTCCATAGTATGGCTCTGATAAAAGCTGTTATATCGGGCCCGAAGTTTCAAAATACTCTGCTCGTCTTCAACAGGAAGTGATCATACTCACCAACAGCAGCAACGAGAGCACACGCCACGATCATACCAAGTGGGAAGAACCATCCACCAATTGAACTCTTCTCACCGACAAAAAAAGAGGAACAAAATTAACGAATTAATGAAGGATTTAAAGACATAATATAATAGATGGATATTAATTTCCAGGTCAAATAATTATGTTACATACCCTTTTGGTAGTGCCACCTTCTTTGACTGCCATGTATGCTTCTGTAACAGAAAAATTGAGAGGTAATACGTTTTAAAACTTTGTTTGACCACTCCCATCTCAACTTTATACAAAGTGGCAAGTTAAAAACAAGTTACAGTAAAAAGCTTAAAGACACTGGACACTTTGGTAATTGTCAAAGACTAGTTTTCACAATTGGTGTATCTCAACATATGCATAAAATAACAAACCTGTGGAAACTTGAGCTTAATCGGTCGTCGAAGTTAGAGGCATCTATGAAAGGAAAAAACACCCTTGTCGCACCATGGTCACACGAAGTTGTGTGCTTTCAGATGCTTGATTTCGAGACCTCAAATTCTAAATCTGAGGTCTCGAGATCAAATTCGTGGAAAATTACTTCTTTCTTCAAAACTACGTCACTTCATAGGGAGCTGTTTCTCACAATGTTTTTTAATGTCGACCTCTCGAGTAATAACCAATAGTGTCCACTGCCTTTAAGTCGCACAAAATGTAGAGTAGTTTAAAAAAATAAATAAATACTAACATTACATAAACGTTTTTATAGAGCGCATAACACAACGCAGTTATTTCATGACTCTATGGATGCACTTTAAAAGAACAGAATACAAGAGGGAGAGAAATGGTGCACTTGTTGGTCCAACTATTATAAAGAAATATTAAACATAATTTAACTGGTGAAATAGGGACTATCCAAAGGGAGATTTACACATATTTTATGTGGGGGTGTTGTGGCCGAACGGATAATAAGAACATCGGACTCAAGTTCTGCTGAAGTCATCGGGATGTGGGTTCGAATCACAGTCGTGCCACTTGTGCCCTTAAGCAAGACGCAGAATCATTGCTTCTCTCCACACAGGGGTATAACGGGTACCTGTGAGGGCAGAGATGGTTTATTTTGTGAATGATTAGCTTGGGGCGCGGCAAACTCTCAGCACCAGTTGTATACTCCCCAGGGAGCTGAGATGGTGTAAGGAATCAAATTATTGGCCCGGTGACCAGAGGTTTAATGATGTAGAAAACAACTTTCATACGTCCTTCGGGCTGTTATGAAGTGCTATATAAAAATTGATTATTATTATTTATTTACCTTGAAGGGACATTGGCATGACGCAAGTATGACGGTCCTCTAGTAATGTGAAACCCGCCACACAGGCGCAAGAATATCCACCTACAGTGTTCATACAGAGATGATCGCAACCATCGGTTTCCTCCATGCATTCATCAATATCTGCAGAGTAGTTCAATTTAGATATAAATTTATAGCCATCAAAGGCAGAGTAAATGTTCAAGAAAAGGCAAAAGTGTGATTAAAAGTCATGTGCTCTCTGAAAGTTTTAGACTGTAATTCATTCCCATCCATTCAATCCAGAAACTGGTAGGAGATCGAGCCTCATGGAGGCAACTGTTGCACAGATAACTGCTTAGCTTGAAACAAATCGTCTTGCTCAGGCAACCGCTAAGCGACAGCTGAGAAAGGAGAGGGAACGTGAGAGACATCTCCATGGTGAGTATGTGGCTCACGGATCAGACTTTTGAGTCATCGATGGAGTCACCTTAGGCACCAGCTACCTCAACCCTAATAACTTTCTTTACCTCTGGAGAACTTCTTTCTTGACATCGAGGGTTGTCTCTCATTACTGTTTTACTGGTATTTTAAGGATTCTGAGCCGATGTTCAACTTACCGTCACATGTTGCGTTGACCCCTTGACCTCTAAGGAAGCCATTCATGCATGGGCACTCGTAGCCTCCAATCGTGTTGTTACAAGTCTCCATGTCAGTGCACTCATGGATCATCTCACCACAGCCACCGCCTGATCGTAGATGAAAAAGAAAGAAAAATATTAACACAATCATATAATTGCATTTTGAGACCTTTCCATTGGTCTAAATATTTGATGAAATGCGCACATGTGAAAAACAATCATTAAAAACTTGTTCATAATTGTTCTGTATCAAAGATAGTGGTCAATGGCGTCATGTGCAATCTATCTATATACTCACATGGTATGACGTCATACGCCAAAAGTGCGCCCTCACTGAGGTCAAGGAAGACAATGAGATACGCAAGTTACCATTGGTTGACCCTCAGCGATGGCGACCTATGACATTGGTATTTATTGCATCCATTAGAAATATCAACGTCACCGTTGGTTTTACCTTTAGCTGATAATTTATTAAACCCACTATTAAACCACGCACTTTTAATTGTCAGCTCTCAAAAACAAGAAAGATCAGTTTGTTCAGAAACTACAGATATTGGTGTAGAGTAAATCGATGATTGTGGGAAGCTTGGAAATGCATGGTTCAGGTTTTAAAATATCATATTTACCTTCGCAAGGCATGTTTTCGGTGTTGAGGAAATATCCTTGGTAACAGGAACAGGCGCCATTGGTGCACACCTCCACTCCAGCACAGATATTGGTACAGTTGTCTGTATGACGTCACAAGCAACAATTTATTTACCCTTATGGTACATTTTAAATCTTTGGAGGGTGATCTATCAAGACATATGTTTCAAGATCGTGTTATGGCCGACCGGTGAAAACCGTGACCAGAACAAAGTTCAGATGTTTGTGATCAGCACCGTTTAGGTGTGAGGTCAGGTCCTAAGGAACGAGGTTTTATAATTGAGTCTGACTTCGGATGGGACGTAAATCTGTTGGTGGCGTGTGTTGTGTAAGGCAAAGACCCAATAGCAATTGTCGTTTGGAAGAGGATTTGACACAGTGATTTCTTGTGCAATGGTTGTCTGTAGGTTGCTCCGCATAACCATCTAAAACCACTATTTAAATGGGTCTCATAATCATAAAGGTCGCATATTATTATTACCTGTCATGTCTTAAAAGCATCTTAAACAGTGCTTTGAGGCACGAAACACTACTTTATGAGAACCGTTATATGCTTCTTCTCTGGTCATCTTTGTACATTCACTTATACTTCGACTGGGATATCTTACTATCGAAAGTGATAACTTTTATTATCTTAACATTTGATGGAATATCTTACCCAGATCACAGTCAGTTGCGTTACCCTCCAGACATTCACAGAAGATAGTTTTGTTGAAGGTGTTACAGATTTGGGCTTCCGGGCAGTTCATATAGTCGGTTGAACACTCGTCAATATCTGAAATTATGACGGGTTAAAAGTAATGGATCTTATGTGCCAATGTGATTATGTACGAGGAATGACCTAAGCTTGAGGCCACTCTCTGGCGTAATTCACGAGCCTCGAAGTGTGACGTCATGTTCAGGCTATATGATCTTCTTCGCATAATGGGAATTGGGAGACATAGAATGCTGAATGACAGCAGACTTGTGTAAAACTTCCATTGATTATGTAGTTTTGAGCATGTGCACATACTGAGAACAGTAATGGACTTGCCATGGTACTCTCTTAATGTAAAAGAGTGAAAATTTCACTCTCTTGTCCGGGTGTCATGTTCGCTCTTTTGACAGTGAAAGTCAATTTGAATCACTCTATTTGAGTGAAACATGAACGAACTTTACTCTAAATCGAGTTGAAAGTACCCGTCGTTTACACTAGAAAGAGTTGTCCGCCATTATGGCTAATTGCAAGAGTGGTTGGCGGACAAAACGAGTATTTGTTTCATTTTTTTACATTCAGAGAGTAAGTCTACTGCCACCTAGCGTCCCAAAAGTTCCACGTTACAATACAATATAGAAGTCTGTTTGGAGTCTTAGTGGATTTCCAATTGTCTGATTTAGGAATTCAATTGCCTCCATTGGAATTCAGTTTGGAGGCCAACTTGACCTCATTCGTTCCACGAAGAGCTTTCAGAGAGACTCATTCAAATGTTTAGGGGACAAACTTTATTTCAATGGGTCACGGGCACTTCAGTGTTGATAAAACTCACAACAATGCAAAATGATCTCAGGTGGGAATTCCCATGATTTCCAAGCATTCCTCTAAAAGCTATATCAAATTAATCCTTATAATATTGTGGTAACCACAGTACCAAACCGTTGAAAATAAACAGGTTTTATAAATTTGCGTCTTTAAATTTTTACTGAAGATAATGCAAATTAACGACGTTGCGTGCTGAACATCAATACTCATGAACTCACACAGGCTACCATTTAGGACATACAGGACATAGGACTGTATGTTCATATCGTAACCCCCCCCCCCCCCATCCCTCTTACCATCACATTCTCCAGTCTCGTTATTTCTTGTGTATCCCTCTATACAGGGGCAGTCATATCCACCCTTAGTGTTCCTACATGACTGCATAGTATTACAGTCATGCGTGGTTTCACCTGTAAATACAAAATAAAAATGGACAATTGTACACCCTTTATATATCTTTATTTACATCTACTATAAATCTTACACCCGTTTCAGACATTTGGGAGCGACTGATCTATAGTTCGACCCAATCAAAGTTGGTTTCAGACAGGTGAACTTAACATTTTTACATCAGGTTCATCTCATGACAAGATCGACGTCTGGAACCAAGATACTCCAGAGTCGTTCCGGACGACTGCAACAGTCGATCTTTCGACGTCTAGTAGCGCGTCCAAATTTTCATGAAATTAATTCAGAATTTGGTTTGGCGCGACTCTGGACGGAGCTCTTATCTGAAACGGGCGTTACTTTCAATTTCCGTTTTTTATGCAGAGTATACTTATGGTTATTGCCAAACACCAGTATCATCATTACTGAGTTGGGGAATCCCATCATAGGCTAGGCATAAACAAACCTGTGAAAATTGGGCTTTATGTTGGTCATCAAAGTTGCAAAAAAAAAAAAAAAAATGGAAGGAAAAAAAAAAAAAAAAAAAAAAAAGGCTTTATGCATGAAGCCTTGCTATTTGGTTTTATTACTGACCCTTTCAGTGCTCTTTTTATAATCATGAACTTGTGAAGTTATATATTACCTAAGGAAAACTCTGCCCTAGAGACAGTAGACATTGGTAAATTTCAGAGACCAGTCTTCTCACTTTGTGTATCTCAACATATGCATAACATAATAAACCTGTGAAAATTTGAGCTCAATTGGTCGTCGAAGTTGCGAGATAACTATGAAGGAAAAAACACCATTGTCACACGAAGTTGTGTGTTTTTAGATGCTTGATTTCGAGACCTCAAATTCTAAACTTGAGGTCTCGAAATCAGATTTGTGGAAAATTACTTCTTTCTCGAAAACTACGTCACTTCAGAGGGAGGCGTTTCTCGCAACGTTTTATATTCTCAACCTCTCCCCAATACTCATTACCAAGTAAGGTTTTATGCTAATAATTGTTTTGAGTGGAAGAAAGACAACTACAAATTAACAAGATTTCTACTCGCTGTTGTTCAATATCCAAATGTTATCAAATACTTTACAAGTATATGAACGCAACTCACTTTGACAGAAGATGTTTTCGAAAGTTAGCTGAAACCCTTCCACGCACCCACAGCTAAAGTCTCCGGGACGGTTTCGACAGAGATGGATCTTAGTCGGATTCGTAGGGTCGTCGTTTCTACAAGGGCCTTAGAGAGGAAAGCTTGATACAGTAATGGTGAAACATTCAATTCACATTTATTTCCACAAACACATTTCACAAAAAAACCACTAACAAAGAAAGGTTTTCATTTAAAAAAAATATAATAAAATAAAATAAACTAATTAACAAACGACTTAACAAGAATTGAAAAGAGAGACTAAATATGGACTTGAAATCCTTATTGAGATTTTCTAAGCTTTGGCACCGTATTAACTCTGGATTTTGCAGTGAAGGCATAGCTGTATAACAACGGTGTAACATTTTTAAGCGGTGAGATTTTTGAGGAAAAAAAGGTTAAAAGTCGACGTAGATTTTTAGTTTGTTTTTGTCTTTAATGTGTTACCTTCTGTAGAGCCGGTCATATTGGTCAGTTCATGTTCTTCATTTTCCACGCAGGCACATGTCAGTTTTCGGCCTGTCTGGCTGCACACCTGAAGTGCAGTACAATTGAAGTTGGGCGGTTTGTCTATTACAAAATCAAAGGAAAAAATAGGTAGGCAAAGTGGTTGAATAGCTGCATCTGACTAAATATTGTAGAAGTTAATTGTATTCTTAGACTTACCGATTTCACATTTTACTCCAGCATCCTGGTTATGCTGGCAGACGGCGTATTTCTCGTAACTACAACTTAGTAATCTTGTTTCACTTCCTCCACACTCGAAATTGCTATATTCATAAGATCCCAGCCCTGAAGTTGAACCAGATCCAAATGTGCTATTTGACATTGTACTTGATGCCCCAGCGAAGTGGAGTTGCCTACAAACTGCATGGGCGTCATCGATGTCCCAGTTATTCCCACACACGGTGTTCCATGTGCCACTGTACTGCACCTCCACGATCCCCGATGATGACGTTCCACCAACAAGTCGAACGTCTTCAGTTCCTGTAGTCCCCCGAAACAATGTAAACGGATTGGGATTAATTTATAGCGGTTCAACATCTTTAAAAGTTAATACTTGAACACTCTCATCTTTTTCAAAAACAAATCAGTAAAATTCCATAGACATTTGAATTTTTATTTGTATTGATCTTTGCATCGCTGGATGACAACATAGAGGGAACTTTGTTATTGTAGCAAGCGCCATGAGTACTTTTGTGGACACCGGTGCTATAAGACGTTGTTATGAATATTATAATATTTATAGGTTTTCTCAGTCAATTGCAGCAAAAGTACAGCCAATTTAATTTTCATGCGTTCGAATTAAAGCGATCTTGCCAGTTGTTGTTGTTAAGAATTCGTGCATTCGATTACGTTTTGTGTCATTCGAGTTCCTTTAGCAACGTGTTCTATTATAACATCCAATTACATAGCCGGCTGGCTTCTCATTTGCCGAAATGTAATAACATACAAATATTGAATGCATGAGTAAACTGTCGCAGAATATAATCAAGATGTGAGCATGAGGGATCGCAAAGACAGTCCTAGTAATCTTAAGAGTTAATATAATGAGGCTAATCCTAGTTACGACGGGTATAAACTCCCTCCTAACTCGAGATAAGACCAGTCTTTGGAGAAATCCACCCAGGGCTGTTCCATTTCCTAATGTAGTGAAATGAAAGCCAGACTTTGCCGGGTTTTTTTTTATTATTTTTTTTTAAATTACGATAAACACGAATTGTGACAATGCATGAACAAAATGCTTTCAACAATCGTTTTGTATATAAATATTTATGTTTTTTTTATATTTTTTATTACGATAATCACAACCCCTTCCTTTAAAATATTCTAAACATGAACAGCTCCATGTACAGGCACCCCGACACCCCCGCAAACAAACCAACACGAATTCCAACAGCCATACATGCATATCAAACAAACAAACTTCCCAACACTCGGAACAACTAACAAACAAGCATTCATCCAGTGCAACGAAGCTGACAAAAAACTTGGTTCTACATATTGTTATTTCCAAGTATCCCACTTGATGGATGTTTTGTTCAATATTGCCTGTACGGTACAGTGAGTGCACACTTCAAAAAACAAAATGTAATGCTCTCTTGAATTGAATTTTGAGTTTGGCGCTTTGGCGCCTCAAGAAGGCGTTTGCTATTGATTATAGTTACACAAAATTAAATAATGGTTGGAAAGTTCTTGAAACCTTTAAGGGGCAATATTTACTCTTTGTAAAACAATACTTACCCGGTTGGCAGTAAAGCACCATATCTTCGCTATGCCTGCATGGTTTATGGTTATGCTTGTGTGAGCAGTACTCCAATTTGGCCTCACTCCCACCGCAACTCAAGTCAGTCATGTGTATCGGCCCACTCCCGGCACCAAAAACAGGACGACTGTGGTAATTGTAATAGCCGGGATAGTTGAGTTGCCTGCATGCAACTTTGGCATCGTAACTGTCCCAGCCGTCGTTGCACACGGTGCCCCACTCTCCGTTGTAAAACACCTCCAGTCTACCTTGGTATGGTAAACCATTACCTACTAGGCGAATCTCTAATAAAAACATAAAACCATAGTTACTCAAACACTGTTTCATAATCATCTCAATTAAATTACATCATGCTGCACTTCAGTCTTTGCTGGTGTGGCAGGAGATTCTGCCCCGCCCCCGGAAACTCATGAATATTTGCACAGGTGTGGTCAGGTGTGTCAAACAATACACGACTTGGGTTCGAGACAGCGGACCAGCCTGTGATGTAAAAACATTCAGTGGGTAAACAACCTTGCCCTTGCCATTCCCACTTTACAGTCACCTGGAAATATAATTTTTTGTTTCTTCAAACATTAGAGTATAATATTAATGAACATTCAAATAATGTGTTGAGTAATTGTTTGTAACGATTTATATGTAAACAAAATAGATAAAGTTGTTTGTGGGGTGACTCCGCCTACCCCTTTTGTGACGTCAATCGAGGCAGACTTTGCCTCGATCAAGCATTGAACACACGTACGTGCAAGTACACGCAAGTCCTAGTCGTGAGTTTGTACGTTTCAAAAAAAAAGTTTATTTCTTGCATTTTTCCGGCAATGTCGACCACGTGTATCTGGTATGAGTTATTGCTGCTGGAGGCAGCAAAACAACTAACAATTTAGTCAGTTTGCAAAGTGGTCCGGTCCGACGTCTTTTCCAGCGCTGTGCAGCAAACACTTCGAGCCGTCGTGCTTTAAAATAATATCGCGCCTCGATTGACGTCACGAACATGTTAAATTTTTTTAATAAAATGAAAACTAAATTGTTTAGAACCTTTGTTAACTGTTCATATACTACTCATCAAAACACATATTTAAGTAACAAAGGCTTTATTTTTACAAAATACCACTTTCAGGTGTCTATAAACTATTTTTCTCAAGCATATTTTCTTAGAAGTTTCATTTAAATCAACACGAAACCTGAGTGAACACAAACCTGATGAAGTGCAGTTAACCCAGGCAGCTTGTCCACATCGGTTAGGACAATCTCTTACGTCTCTCTCGTTCCCCACACACTGAACATCATGCATATGAATAGGACCAGTTCCCTCGTCAAAGCTTGCACCATGCGTTACAGAAGCTGCTTTGGTGTAGTTCAGTTGCTTGCAAACTACATGAGCATCATTCAGGTCCCAAGAACTGCCACACACAGTGGTCCACCGACCACCATAAAGGACTTCCACCCTGCCCTCGGAATCGTATCGCCCGCCAACGAGTCGCACTTCAACATCGTCTTGAATAAAAACAGGATTTTGGGTAAACAAAAACAACGTTAAATAACGGTTAAATCTCTTTTTTATTTTGACAATCCAAGAGGCCACTTTACTAATGAGCTTCAAAACAATGTTCTCAGTTTCGAAATGTTACTTGCCAATAAATATCAAAAGTGTCCTACTGACACGGACATGGGGTGTTTGAGAGGGGATAACCAACACGACCCAAAATGAAGCACAATCGTTAACCTAATTAATGTAGCCCAAACCATTTGTAATGTAGCCTGGTTTAGGTCCATAGGTAATAGGTTCAAATTTGGGGGTACCATAGGTCTGTGTGAGCTACCTTTTGTATACAGAACGTAGGTATTTATATTTAAACCAGGGAACTTTACAAATAGGGGCCATGGTTCGGGAAAGTTCCACAGTTTGAAAAAGTTGAACAAAACAATGGGAGCCGTTGCAAAAAAGTTATAAGTATAAACAAAAAAGGGCCAATAGGAGGTCCACAGTTGCAGACGTTTACAAGCTTGTAAGGTTTGTACAATGTGACTATAGTGTGAACCTATTATAAAGGTAAACATGGAAAGCTTTTTCCAGAATAACCACTCAGTGAAGCGGTTTATTTTTTAACTGGATGTTATGCCATCATAACAAAAGACAAGTCAACAAAAAGTTAATAACAACTTGCCAAATCCGCAGGTTTGTGAAAGCTGTACTTGTGATTTAGAATTTGTAATCTCATAATTCCTGATACCTGATTGTGATTGGGAACTGCAAGTTCATGTGCCCCTAATTAGTTCCACTGCGAAAAGAAACTGCTTGAATGTTTGATACCATCATGAAACTTAAATCTTACCTTTAGTGCCTATATTAAGTTCGACGGTAGTTGTGTTTATAATGTGACCTTTGAAGTAAGGACAGACCGAGTGTTCATCCGTCACGTTGCAAATTCGAATTTTATCACAGTTCAGGGATGAAGGAGCGCACTCATCGATATCTTCGTAGGACAAAGATTATTGTTAAAACTAAAATTCATAATAATTGCTCTCTATAAGTTGCGTGTTATCTTCAACACCGTGCCATCGCAGTGTATCTCAACATGTGCATAAAATAACAAACCTGTGAAAATTTGAGCTCAATCGGTTATCGAAGTTGCGAGGTAATAATGAAAGAAAAACAACCCTTGTCACACGAAGTTGTGTGCGTTTAGATGGTTGATTTCGAGACCTCAAGTTCTAAACCTGAGGTCTCGAATTCAAATTCGTGGAAAATTACTTCTTTCTCGCAAACAATGGCGCTTCAGAGGGAGCCGTTTCTCACAATGTTTTATACTATCAACCTCTCCCCATTACTCGTTACCAAGAAAGGTTTTATGCCAATAATTCTTTTGAGTAATTACCAAAAGTAACGAACACTAATATAAAACATAAAAATTACTTGATAATGAGGAATGGGTAGCTGTTAACAGTATAAAACAGTGTGGGAAACGGCTGCTTCTGAAGTATCGTAGTTTTTGAGAAAGATGTAATTTCTCACTGAAATATTTGAATTGAATTCGAGACCTCAGCTGAGGTTTCGAATTCGAACATCTTTATAAGCACACAACTTCATGTGACAAAGGCGTTTTTCTTTCCACTATTCTCCCGCAACTTCGACGACCAATTGAGTTCAAACTTCCACAGGTTTGTAATTTTAAGCATAATTATGCTGATGAAAACACTGGTCTTTGACAATTACCAAAGGAGTCCAGTGTCTTTAAAGTGACCTGGAAATGTTTTTTTTTTTTGTCTTCAAACAGTAGAGTATATATCATTAAAATTAACGATTTATATTATGTTTAAAAAAAAAGTTGTGTGGGGGTGACTCCGCCTACCCCTTTTGTGACGTCAATCGAGGCAGACTTTGCCTCGATCGAACATCGAACACACGTACGTGCAAGTACATTCAAGTCCTAGTCGTGAGTTTATGATTCGAAAAAGTTGTTTTCTTGCGTTTTACCGGCAATGTCGACCAGCTGTATTGCTGCTAGATGCAGCAACACAACTAAAGATGGGGTCAGTTTGCAAAGTGGTCCGGTCCGACGTCTTTTTCAGCGCTGTTCAGCAAACGCTTCGAGCCGTCGATGCTTCGAGAATCCGGAATACACTTCACATTTTTTAAAACATGACGCCATCCCAACATTTTTGTCCAGCTAGTGGGGAAGCCGACGAAGGTACCGGAAAGACGAACTTAAAGGGGCATGTGCCTAACGTGAACAAAAAATCACCCAGGTATTGTTTCAACTTTGAGGGCATGTTTTTAGCTTGCGCCAAGCGTCACTATCTTGTGTTGGCACTGCATGCGATTCATCGCGCCTCGATTAACATCACGAACAGCGCCCTCTCGGGTCGGGCTTATTTTTCAAATTTGTAAATAACATGGAACTAATTTTCTAAAACCTTAGTTAAAGCCATTGGACCCTTTCGGTTCAGAAAAAAAAAGTTCAAAGATTTACAAATAACTTAACAAAAGGCAATGGTGAAAGACTTCTCTTGAAATATTATTCCATGAAATGCTTTACTTTTTGAGAAAACAACAAAACAATATAAATTCTCGTTAACGAGAATTACGGATTTATTTGAAACACATGTCATGACACGGCGAAACGCGCGGAAACAAGAGTGGGTTTTTCCGTTGTTTACTCCCGACTCCGATGACCGATTGAGCCTAAATTTTCACAGGTTTGTTATTTGATATAGAAGTTGTGGTACACAAAGTGTGGGCCTTGGACAACACTGTTTACCGAAAGGGTCCAATGGCTTTAACTGTTCATTCATATTCCACTCATCAAAACACATATTTTAGCGACAAAAGCTTTAATTTGACAACATACCACTTCCAGGTGACTTTATAAGCAGCTCATATGAAATTGGGCCCAGTGCGTTTAATTAGGTCCGTTGACCAAGTCCATTCGGCCACGCCACCATGTTAAGCCATGATACAAATACTAAGCTCTTTTCTCAAATTCTTCTGATTTAAGTGAAACAAAAGATCTTACCGAAGCAGGTTTTGTTGTCCATCCCAAGCTCGTAGCCTTCAAAGCAGTCACATGTGAAGGTACCATTACCATTAATGCAAATCTGACTACAGTCATGTTCCCCTAAGGAACACTCGTCTATATCTGCAGGTATTGAAGAGAAAAGGCGGGAATAAATAAAAACAAATTAACAAAATGAAAGTACACGTGGTAATACAAACAATATAATGGAGTAAATCATCCAGTTGTACAAAATGGCGGACTGTGTTAATATAGTTCACGACGTAAAATGAATACCACACAATTTAGAGTGATATTCATGTGGATGCTTTTATTATCCTAAACATACCATTGTTTCATCGCAAAACAACAATGAGGTTAGGCACTCTTGTAACACATTGGTTAAAGTCTTTGGAATTCTATTCGATGACGTGTAAATGACAAAAATCCAATGTGTGGTTATAAGGAGTTTTAATTTTATTTCAAATGTTAAATTTGTAATGAATGAAATTATTATTAAAAATAAAATTACCATACCATAGCAGTTGTTGCTGTCTTTGCGGTAACCCATCTCACAGGCACATTCAGAACTACCATTGGTAATGATGCAAAACTGGTCACATTCCATTTCATGGGAACATTCGCCCACACCTTCAAAAAAAATGTTTATTTGTTTTAGGTCATAATAAGTCTGTATAGTGAGCCACACAGTGAAATTCCATCTTTCTCATAAAAAGAGTTCTCTTTCCTAATTCATATTAGTTTGTCATTTTTTTGTCCGTCCATAGGCCGTGGAACAAAATTGGTTGCTTTCTCCCTGGACCTAGATGGTGCCGATGTTTCTAGTTCGCTTTTGTATCATTTGAACATCCTTTGTCCTCACCATTTTACTCCTAATGGTGCAAAGCCACCAATTCTTCCTGAAGTAGAGTTTTTGATCGGCTATAATTTTCCTGCTTTTTCCTGGATTATTTCTGGATCCTTCACCTCACTTTTTTCTACAAATTGATATGTTTATGTTTATACTTACTTTATGCCTCTGGAGAAGGTCCGGTTTGGATCGAAACATAAGGGCATCTATTCTACGCAGTAATTTTATGAAATATAGACATAATTATCATCTTCACTATAATTATTACAGAATTGTGTATATTTAATTTTAAATTACTGTGATTTCTGCAACCTTGTATAAACGTATTCAGATTGGTATCACGCAGTTTGTGCGTGGAATAAAGTGGCCACTTTACCGTCACACGTTGCATTGTCTCCGTTGATGGTGTAACCGCCATGACAGTTGCATTCGAAGCTTCCAGGAATGTTGGTACAATTCTGCTGGCAGTTATGGGTGCGACTCACTAGGCATTCATCCGTATCTAAAAATAGCATGAAAACAAGTACAAAGGTGTATATTTTAATTTATTTTTGATATTTGTTTCATTTCTCATGTAGATAAAAAGTAAACATATTTTAAATTACAGCAAACAGCAATAGGAATACATAGGAATGAAAAATAAACCGCTTCTGTTGCCTTAGACTTTGCACTATAAGTTACAAAAGACTGGAGCTATTAATCAGAAAATCACACAACAAAAAATCATTGTGAAGATGACATCAGAACAAAGATTACACAATGATGAATATAAAGACCCGGTAAAGACCCAAGTTCATACTTCTTACGAATGCGAATGCGATACGAATGTTGACGTCACAAATTATAATATTCGCATCAGTTGAACTGTGGGCAACCCGTGCGAAATATTTCCTTCGAAATAGCCACGTATAATCAACATTCGTATCGCACGTTCACAGGAAGTAATGAAACGGGCCCAATGGTATTTTTGGACGCGTCGGACGCAAGCTTTATACGCCTGCAACAGTGCACCTCCTATTGTCCCTCATTTTGTGATACGCCCCTAACTTTTGTTTGCAACAGCTCTCATTGGTTTTGCACGCATTTTCTGTGGAGCTCTCCTAAACCGTAGACTCTGCTGCCCTTTGTTGTGTGCTTATCTTCTTACCTTTGCACGTGTGTCGATCAGTGTCTAGAGTGTATCCCAATTCACATTCGCATCGGTAGCTACCGATGGAATTGATGCACATGTGGTCACACTTGAGAACAGAGTTGAAGACACCAATACTGATCTGCAGATCACATTCGTCGATGTCTTTAAAGAGTGAAATATAATCAAAGAGAAAAATAACGGAGCAATACGAGATTATAGCGATAGAAATCATTATGTGACCCGGGTTATGGCGAGGAAATGTTCATACACATTATTTCTATACATATTTACGTTATTGACGTCAACAGTTACGTCAGATGGAGTAATAGTTAGCTGTTCCGACCGTCCGTCGGAACAGGTATTGTTTTCGTCGAGATTTTTATTATTTTTATTATTAGCTGTTCCGATCCAGTCGGAACAGCTATTGTTTTCGTCGAGATTTTTATTATTAGCTGTTCCGATCCAGTCGGAACAGCTATTGTTTTCGTCGAGATTTTTATTATTAGCTGTTCCGACCGTCCGTCGGAACAGGTATTGTTTTCGTCTAGATTTTTATTGTTTTTATTATTATTATTCTTTGTTTCTCCCTAAATCCCATAGTGTTTGTACACGTTTTTGCGGCAGCCTAATCTCCTAAACCATAATACGAAAGAGTGAGTTTATTATACCAAATTGAAGCTTAGAACATAAGCTTAATTCTTATCGTAAAAAATGTTAAAATTGTTAATTAATAATCCCCAATTAAGCTTATGAATATTTAATTAGCAAACCTTGTTAACACCATATCTCAAAAAGTAGACCGCCGATCCTGAAACTTTTTTCAGCTATACACTAGTCAGGTCCTGTTAATGTGATTTCCGACATAAAATTCTGGACGACGTCACCATGACGTCATGTAATGCACGTTTTGTGTCTGTGCACAAACACAATGGCTCTTCAAATCTATACTTTAAACTGGTCAAAAACACAATAACTTCTAAATAATTTATTTGTTAGTTTCCTAAATACCATATTATGTGTAGAAAAATACACTGATTCTAATAAGATTTGTTTCAGTCCATAAAAGCAATCTATGTTCGTCTATTAATTAATTAATCAATTAGAATCTTGGCATCATGGGTACAACGTAGTACTTCATGAATTGGGTGCAGTCACTTTCATTGTAATGTTTAAACATCTCTATGGCTCTTGCAACACACTGCGACCTGTATGGGTTGAGGACTCTCGGGGAGAGTCTGAGAAGACGATGTCGTGATGTTTGCATCTTTAATTATTATTATTATTCTTTGTTTCTCCCTAAATCCCATAGTGTTTGTACACGTTTTTGCGGCAGCCTAATCTCCTAAACCATAATACGAAAGAGTGAGTTTATTATACCAAATTGAAGCTTAGAACATAAGCTTAATTCTTATCGTAAAAAATGTAACAAATTTTAATTAATAAGCCTTAATTAAGCTTGTGAATATTTAATTAGCAAACCTAGTTAACACCATATCTCAAAAATTAGACCGCCGATCCTGAAACTTTTTTCAGCTATACACTAGTCAGGTCCTGTTAATGTGATTTCCGACATAAAATTCTGGACGACGTCACCATGACGTCATGTAATGCACGTTTTGTGTCTGTGCACAAACACAATGGCTCTTCAAATCTATACTTTAAACTGGTCAAAAACACAATAACTTCTAAATAATTTATTTGTTAGTTTCCTAAATATCATATTATGTGTAGAAAAATACACTGATTCTAATAAGATTTGTTTCAGTCCATAAAAGCAATCAATGTTCGTCTATTAATTAATTAATCAATTAGAATCTTGGCATCATGGGTACAACGTAGTACTTCATAAATTGGGTGCAGTCACTTTCTTTGCAATGTTTAAACATTTCTATGGCTCTTGCAACACACTGCGGATCTGTATGGGTTGAGGACTCTTGGGGAGAGTCTGAGAAGACGATGTCGTGATATTTGCATCTTTAATTTGTTTTTGAAAAATGGCAACTAGTAACTAATTAACCACATGACCCTCATTTGCATATTCAATCAGAAAATCTTTGCAGCACCATATCTCAAGAAGTATACAGCCGATTTTAAGACTGTTTGTTGCTAAAGACTCTTTGGGGATTGGAGATTAATTTTGAAAATTCGTGACCTCAAGTTGACCCCTACTTCCGGGTCGGCCGGAAGTGGGACCATATCTCAAGAACTATACAACAGATTATAAAACTTTTTTCAGTTATAAACTCCTTAGGCATAAAAATATATTTTTGACAAACCGTGACCTCAAGTTGACCTCTACTTCCGGGTCAACCGGAAGTTGGACCATATCTCAAGAAATATACAACCGATTTTCAAACTTTTTTCAGTTATAGACTCCTTGGACATTCAAGATTAGTTTGAAACACATTTGACCCCATGTTGACCTTTACTTCCGGGTCGACCGGAAGTGGGCCAATATCTCAAGAAGTACAAAGCCAATGTTCAAACTTCAGTTATAGACTCTAAGGCAATAAATATTAACTTTGAAAAACTGTCACCCTATGTTGACCTCTACTTCTGGGCAACCGGAAGTGGGACTATATATCAAGATCTTCACAACCGATTGCTTAAACTTTTTCAGTTATAGACTCCTTGGCATTGCAGATTAGTCTTTGGTAGCTGTGGGCCCATTTTGACCTTTACTTGTGGGTCAACCGGGAAGTGTGACCTAATACCAAGAGCTACACAACTTTTTTGAAACTTTTTTTTCCAGTTATATATTCCTTGGGCACATAATCCAAGCAAAACATCACGGAACAGCTTCGTGTTTGTTCACAAACACTTAATGTCTAGTTTTTATTATTATTAGCTGTTCCGACCGTCCGTCGGAACAGGTATTGTTTTCGTCTAGATTTTTATTGTTTTTATTATTATTATTCTTTGTTTCTCCCTAAATCCCATAGTGTTTGTACACGTTTTTGCGGCAGCCTAATCTCCTAAACCATAATACGAAAGAGTGAGTTTATTATACCAAATTGAAGCTTAGAACATAAGCTTAATTCTTATCGTAAAAAATGTAAAAATTTTAATTAATAAGCCTGAATTAAGCTTGTGAATATTTAATTAGCAAACCTAGTTAACACCATATCTCAAAAATTAGACCGCCGATCCTGAAACTTTTTTCAGCTATACACTAGTCAGGTCCTGTTAATGTGATTTCCGACATAAAATTCTGCACGACGTCACCATGACGTCATGTAATGCACGTTTTGTGTCTGTGCACAAACACAATGGCTCTTCAAATCTATACTTTAAACTGGTCAAAAACACAATAACTTCTAAATAATTTATTTCTTAGTTTCCTAAATATCATATTATGTGTAGAAAAATACACTGATTCTAATAAGATTTGTTTCAGTCCATAAAAGCAATCAATGTTTGTCTATAATTAATTAAT
>NW_022985743.1:0-63139 GCF_902459465.1 Asterias rubens
AAAATCCCCCAATTAATTATTTTTTGTTTTTAAATCGTAAAGTGAACACTAGTAGACCAAAAATACACCTTAAAAAGGGGGAAAAGAAAGTTGAAATAAATAACACTAAAAATCCCCCATTTTTTTTTCAATCGTAAAGTGACCCCTTGTAGACCATAAATACACTCTAAAAAGGGGAAGACAAAATTGAAATAAATAATACTGAAAATCCCCCTTTTTTATTTTTTATTTTTTAAATCGTAAAATTACCCCTTGTAGACCATAAATACACAATAAAAAGGAAAGACAAAATTGAAATAATTAATACTGAAAATCACCCAAATTTTTATTATTTTATTTTTTTAATTTAGAAGTGACCCCGGGTAGGCCAAAAATACACAAAAAAAAGGGGGAAGAGAAAGTTGAAATAATTATACTGAAAATCCCCCAATTAGTTATTTTATTTTTTTTTTTTTTCAATTTAGAAGTGACCACTAGTAGACCAAAAATACACCTTAAAAAGGGGGAAACGAAAGTTGAAATAAATAACACTGAAAATCCCCCATTTTTTTTTTAATTCGTAAAGTGACCCCTTGTACACCATAAATACACCATAAAAAGGGGAAAGAGAAGGTTGTAATAATTAATACTGAAAATCCCCAAATTTTGAATTTTTTTTTTTTAATCATAAAGTGAGTACTAGTAGACCAAAAATACACTCTAAAAAGGGGAAGACAAAATTGAAATAATTAATACTGAAAATCACCCAATTTTTTATTATTTTATTTTTTTAATTTAAAAGTGACCCCTGGTAGACCATAAATACAACCTAAAAAGGGGAAAGAGAAGGTTGTAATAATTAATACTGAAAATCCCCCAATTGTTTATTTTTAAATTTTTTTAATTTAGAAGTGACCCCGGGTAGACAAAAAAATACACACATAAAAGGGGGAAGAGAAAGTTGAAATTATTATACTGAAAATCCCCCAATTAATTATTTTTCGTTTTTTTTTAATTTAGAAGTGACCACTAGTAGACCAAAAATACACCTTAAAAAGGGGGAAAAGAAAATTGAAGTAAATAACACTGAAAATCCCCCATTTTTTTTTTTATCGTAAAGTGACCCCTTGTAGACCATAAATACACCCTAAAAAGGGAAGACAAAATTGAAATAAATAATACTGAAAATCCCCCTTTTTTATTTTTTTTTTTTAAATCGTAGAATTACCCCTTGTAGACCATAAATACACCATAAAAAGGGAAAACAAAATTGAAATAATTAATACTGAAAATCACCCAATTTATTTATTTTTTTATTTTTTTAATTTAAAAGTGACCCCTGGTAGACCATAAATACACCCTAAAAAGGGGAAAGAGAAGGTTGAAATAATTAATACTGAAAATCCCCCAATTCATTATTTTTTGTTTTTAAATCGTAAAGTGACCACTAGTAGACCAAAAATACACCTTTAAAAAGGGGAAAAGAAAGTTGAAATAAATAACACTGAAAATCCCCTATTTTTTTTTTATTCGTAAAGTGACCCCTTGTAGACCATAAATACACCCTAAAAAGGGGAAAGAGAAGGTTGTAATAATTAATACTGAAAATCCCCCTATTTTTTATTTTTTAATTTTTTTAATTTAGAAGTGACCCCGGGTAGGCCAAAAATACACAAAAAAAGGGGGAAGAGAAAGTTGAAATAATTATACTGAAAATCCCCCAATTAGTTATTTTTTGTGTTTTTTTTTCAATTTAGAAGTGACCACTAGTAGACCAAAAATACACCTTAAAAAGGGGGAAAAGAAAAATGAAATAAATAATACTGAAAATCCCCCTTTTTTATTTTTTATTTTTTAAGTCGTAAAATTACCCCCTGTAGACCATAAATACACCATCAAAAGGGAAGACAAAATTGAAATAATTAATACTGAAAATCACACAATTTTGTATTATTTCATTTTTTAAATTTTAAAGTGACCCCTGGTAGACCATAAATACACCCTAAAAAGGGGAAAGAGAAGGTTGTAATAATTAATTTTTTTTTTTTTAAATCGTAAAGTGACCACTAGTAGACCAAAAATACACCTTAAAAAAGGGGAGAAGAAAAATGAAATAAATAATACTGAAAATCCCCCTTTTTTATTTTTTATTTTTTAAGTCGTAAAATTACCCCCTGTAGACCATAAATACACCATCAAAAGGGAAGACAAAATTGAAATAATTAATACTGAAAATCACACAATTTTGTATTATTTCATTTTTTAAATTTTAAAGTGACCCCTGGTAGACCATAAATACACCCTAAAAAGGGGAAAGAGAAGGTTGTAATAATTAAAACTGAAAATCCCCCAATTTTTTATTTTTTAATGTTTTTTAATTTAGAAGTGACCCCGGGTAGACCAAAAATACACACAAAAAAGGCGGAAGAGAAAGTTGAAATAATTATAAATCGTAAAGTGACCCCTTGTAGACCATAAACACACCCTAAAAAGGGAAAAGAGAAGGTTGAAATACTTCATACTGAAAATCCCCCAGTTTTTAATTTTTTAATTTATTTAATTTAGAAGTGACCCTTGGTAGACCAAAAATGCACCCTTAAAGGGGGAAGAGAAAGTTGTAATAATTAATACTGAAAATCCCCAATTTTGTTATTTTTATTTTTCAAATTTAAAAGTGACCACTGGTAGACCAAAAACAAACCTTAAAAAGGGGAAGAGAAAGTTGAAATAATTGATACTGAAAATCTCCATATTAAAATATAAAAAAATAATTAAATCGTAAAGTGACCCCTTGTATACCATAAATACACCCTAAAAAGGGGAAAGAGAAAGTTGAAGTAATTAATACTGAAAATCCCTCAATTAATTTTTTTTTAAATCGTAAAGTGACCACTTGTAGACCAAAAATACACCCTAAAAGGGTGAAAAAGAAAGTTGAAATAATTTATACTGAAAATCCCCAAATAAAAAAATAAAAAAATAAAATCGTAAAGTGACCCCTTGTAGACCATAAATACACCCTTAAAAGGGAAAACAGAAAGCTAAAATAATTACTACTGAAAATTCTCCAATTTTTTATTTTGTTTATTTTTAAGTCGTAAAGTGACCCCTTGTATACCATAAATACACCCTTAAAAGGGGGAATAGAAAGTTGAAACAATTAATACTGAACATCCTCCAATTTTTTATTTTTTTTTAATCGTAAACTTACCCCGGGTATACCAAAAATACATCTTAAAAAGAGAGAAGAGAAAGTTGAAATAATTAATATTGAAAATCCCACAATTTTTACCTGTTTTTTTTTAAATTATAAATTGACGCCTGGTAGACCAAAACAACACCCTAAAAAGGGGGAAGAGAAAGTTGAAATAATTAATACTGAAAATCACCCATTCTTTTAATTATTTATTTTTTTAAATTGTAAAATTACCCCGGGTAGACCAAAAATACACCTTAAAAAGGGGGAAGAGAAAATTGAAATTAATAATAATGATTAAAACCCCAAAATATATATTTTTTTAATCGTAAAGTGACCTCTGGTAGACCAAAAATGTACCCTAAAAAATAGGAAACAGAAAATAAAAAAATATAATTATCTTGTTTTTTTTAACCGTAAAGTGACCCTATGTAGACCAAAAATACATCAACAAAAACATGGAATAATAGCTAATAATAATGACTCCCCCCCCCCCCGAGGAAAGTAAATCTTTTTTTAAATCGTAAAGTGACCCGTGGTACACCAAAAATATACCCTAAAAGGGAGAAGAGAAGGTTGAACATAATAATAATGAAAATCCAAAAATAAAATTGTCTTGTTTTGTTAATTCTAATCGTAAAGTTACACCAGGTAGACCAAAAATACACCCTAAAAGGGGGAAGATAAAGCTGAACTTATTTATAATGAAAATCCACAAATAAAATTGTCTTGTTTTTGTTAATTCTAATCGTAAAGTTACACCAGGTAGACCAAAAATACACCCTAAAAGGGGAAGATAAAGCTGAACTTATTTATAATGAAAATCCAAAAATAAAATTGTCTTGCTAGATCAAAAAGGGAAACTTAAAAATAATGAAAATATTTGAAAAGTTGAATGTTTACCCCCTTCAAACCCCTCCCCCAGACTCTCATGGGGTACACACAAACCAGACCGTTAAAACTGTATACTGCCCTCTCTGTTGAGCTTGAATACGCCCGTTATGGTTTTCTCTGAAGAATAATGTACGACTAGCTGGATGCTGCGCTTCGCGCGGCAACCCCGCTAGGCAGGGTCACAATACAAATCACTGTGGCAAACCACCCATCCAAAGTTAAGACGAATCTTAGTGCTTTGTGAAATCGTATACTTGTCCGTCTTTTTCCGTTTCGGCATTATTTGTCGATCCCATCCATATTTTCCAGTTTCCAGCGGGTCCCGATAGTGGTGCTTTCCCAGTCCCGTTTATATCCCGTTTCATTGATTTTTTTCCCGTTCAGTTTATTATTTACCTGTCCTGTATCGTTTTCAAGTCCCTTTTCTTTTTCCCCCTCCCTATCCCGTCCCATGTCTAACCCACGCCTGCGTGCCTCCCGTACCCGCGATCCCATGCATTGGCACTGTTCTTTGCTTGCCACTGTTTACCAATAACTCATCCAGTTTCGCGCGTGTCTTGTGGTTATTTCCCGTTTCATGGGATTGACCCCCCCCCCATTCAGTTTAATATTTTCCTACCCCATATCCCATACCATGATAGTCCCTTTTGCTTTTTTCAATCCATACCCCAGCCCTGTTCATTTTCCCCGTCATTTTATGTTTGCCGTTCCCCCGTCCCCGGTTCCAAAGACGTACCACCATGTGCCCCTTCCTCCTCCTGTCCCCATCCCAAATCTATCCTGTGCCTCCTTCCCGTCATCCCGCTCGTGAATTGTTCTTTGCACTTTTTTGCCGGCCCATAACTTTCCCCGTTCCGCGCGGGTCCCGCCAGTCAGGTTGTTCTCCGTTTCGTGTATTTTTCTTCTTTGTCCAGTTTATGTTTTCCGTGTCCAATGTCATCATTAGTCCCTTTTTCTTTTTCCCCTTTTTCCCCCTTTCCGTGTTATTTTCCCCGCCCTTTTAATTTGTTCCCTTTATTTTTTGCCGTTCCCACGCCCCATTGCAACAGACGAACCACACTGCATGCCCCTTCCTTCCCCGTGTCCCACAACGTGCTCTAACCCCCACCAGTCTTCGTCCTGTCGTCGTGCCTCCCCCCATGCAGTGCTCTTTACTGTATGTATGCGCGAAGTTACTGGACGCTCGCGCTGTGATGTGACATCACAAAGGACACCTGCCCTCAATCCCAAAGTTACTACACGCTCGCGCTTTGACTGTGACGTCACAAACAACACATGCCCCCAACCCACGGGTACCCCGAAATATATTTAGCAGAGTGCGGGGGTGCGTTCCACTCGCGCAAACGACTCGCAACTGTTCGCGCAAACGTTTTTTTATCGTTTGAACGATTGGTGCGTATACGCTATGTCAACATGGCGGCGCCCTGAAATGAAGATGGCGCGCACCATACGTAGGTTTTTTTTTAACTTCGTTTTTGCTGCAATAGTCCTCTTTTTGACATCATTACATCAACTAATTAACTTTGTTATTCCAAATCTGCATTATCATCCACCGAAAATACAATGTAATTATGTTTGTGACAAAGAAATAATACCGTTTGCTTGTCCGCCATTTTAAAAACCACTCGCCAACACCTCCGAAGTATGTTCGCCTAAAGTTGCCAACGTTCGCCAACGGTGGCAGCGAACAACTCGTTCCACTTGAAATTGTTGGCGAACGTGCGCAACTGTTGGCAACGTTTGCGCGAGTGGAACGCACCCCTGGCACTACTTGACGTGAAAACAACAATGGCGGCGCCCAAACAACAATGGCGGCGCCCATGCGATTTAAGCGCTATTAGGGTGCGGCATAAGTTCGATAAGCTTCCCTGGGTCTCCCCCGCGGGGTGCTCACTCGGGTGAGCCAATCGAACGATCACACTCGCCTCTCGTGGTAACGGCATGTACCTCAGGTCACCCCCAAGTGACCCACTCCACAAGCAGGGCACCGGGGCTGACCCCGTCAAAGCTATTCGAACGTACTGGGGCAGACCGCCGGGCCGACCCAGGGAAGCTAAACGAACGCACCCATAGTATAGATATACGTAATAGCATGAAGGAATAGCAACAAGTTTCTCGTATGTGATAATACACCAGGGAATAAATATTAAGCATCCATTCACCAGCTAAACAGTTTATCAGTTCTCCGTTTTTAAGAAATAAATATCAAGTTGACGTCACCTCAAATGATTAATTATTGTATTTGTAAATAACACACAATACCATCGACAGAGCAGAACCACAATCAAATCGCTTACACACAACCCAGACCGTTAAAACTGTATACTGCCCTCTATTGAGCTTGAATACGCCCGTTATGTTTTTACATGTGATAGTGTTTCTCTGAAGGATGTACCCAAGATCGAGCAACAAGTTTCTCGGATCAGGGAATAAAAAGCATTTATTCACCAGCTAAACATCTTTTCAGTTCTCTGCTCTCTAAATGCAAAAGAGTGAAAATGCACTCTTTGAAGAGCCATATGAAGGACAACTCTTTTTCGAGTGGTCTTCCACTCTTTTAGATTGAAGTTTGCATCTTTTTGAGTGATTTTTCACTCTGTCCCGGAGTGAAACCCCTCTATAAAAGAGTGAAATAACCACCACTCTTTTGAAAGAGCCATAACTTTTGAATGCGGGACAACTCGAAATGTAAAAAGTGGTGTTTTCACTCTTTTACATTTACAGAGTTATTTTACGAAATAAATATAAAGTTGACGTCACCTCAAGTGATTAACTATTGCATTTACAAACAACATGCATTACCTTCGATATTACACGTACCTAAAATTCATCCGCAACATCATCATCAATCTGTATAATGTTGGCGCAAATTGACTTGTTAATGTTTTGCTATAGTTATTGTAAACAAGTTTAGTGACACTGCCAATTTAAAATGTGCAAAATTCTCGTGACTAAAGATTTGCATAGGCCTAAAGCGAATTATTCTTCTAAACGTTTACTTAACGCCCGTTCGTGCCCAAAATACCCCTTGTCAAATTTCGGCAGGTGGCAAAAAAAAAAAAACGTGAATTGTTTGGCAAGTTACTTTTTTTCTGAAAAATAGAAGGCACCAAAGTCTGCCATTTGCATTGTTAAAATACCAAATGAATGAAATATAAATCAAAACAGCAATTAGCAAAATATTAAGTCGTCCTGTTTCTGATTGGCTCCTGAAAATGCCCTCACACGCGTTGTGTTCTATCGCGTAAAATTTTGTTTGCGTCGTTTTCAACGGATAAAAGTCTGTGTCGTCACAATGTGATTTTTCTTTGTTACGCACTACACCTTGTAGGTAACTAGACAGCGTCAAAACAATCTTTTGAAAGTCTTGTGTTATAAACAATATTGTTTAATTAGCATATAGACCTATACAACATAACTTTAAACTTCCTCACAAAGTTTACAAAGATGGAGACTGAATCATACTCTGGTGAGGAAGAGGTCGAGGATGATCAGGACTACACTAATCCTGCTTTGAAGAAGCGCCGTGATGCCACTGCTATTGATGCCCTACCTCCCGCGCCCGAAACTCCACCACCAACAATACCCGTACATTTGTATTTCTTCATTTGTAACTTTTCCTCATGATAGTGTTTATTGTATTTTTATATTGTTGCCTGGTTTGTGTTTGGGTTGACTTAATAGTCCTATGGATGTTAACAAGGCCAGTCCTAGTTGGACGAGGACTATAGTTTAAACTTTTTTGTGCACTCTACTCTATCCTCTAGGCCTGTGTGCTTCGTTTTTGAAAGGGAATGGGCACAAAGGCATTTTCTCCTTGGTAAAGGGCACCCGAGGACATGGTAAATTTCTACTGGAGTATTTCAAGGGCACCAAGTCAATCGTATCTGTTGCCTCAGTGAAGAATCAGGCTTGTGTTACCATCCGTGTTTTTTTTTCTTTTTTTTCCTTTTTTTTTTTTTACTACTTATGTATGTATGACCGACATTTCCCTAAGTTTTGATGTTGTCTTATAGTCACTGTGGTTTTACATATGTTAATTTCTCAAACAGTCTCCAATCAATGACGACAGTAACCTGAATGATGGAGACGAAAGTGACGATGAACCGACGGGTATGAACAGTGGACAAAACGAGGATAACGACCTCTTGGGTAACGGAGAAACCAGTAAAGAATCATCTTCTAATGATCTCAACCTGTCTGCTTCTGCCACAACGGTATATACAGGGGCGCAAAGAGCTGCACTTCAGGTAGTTGGAACACAGATGTGTTACTTTATGTATTGTTCATCAGGACCCGATTTCATAGAGCTGCTTAAGAAGGAAAAAATGTTGCTTGACACTTCTCTGCTCAGCAGAGATGAGCAGGACATGTGACATGGTAGTTTTGCTGCTTAGCTGTTATATTTTGTGTGCTTAAGCATCTCTATTGGTTCTACCCTTCTCAGAAATAGCAATTCAACGGTTTTTTTTTTACTTAAAGGGATGGTTTTGTTTGGTATTAATCAATGCTATGTATTTCATGATTATCACCAAACGATAACCATACCTTTTATTCTACATGAATTATTGTTTGATATTTTGTAGAAAGCACTCTTGAAAGTTACAAGAATTGATACTTATCGGCAGCCAAACATCAGGCCTATTTCCGGGTCAGTGTGCCATGTCTTTTGGAGTCAAACTGACAGAAAATATACAGATTGTGAACTTATATTTAACCAAAAGTGTTGCCCAAGAACAGGGTAAATATTGTGTTGCACCATACAAGCTGACGCAAAGGATTGAACATGCAAGAAGGAAGATGAAAAACAAATTGAAGCAATTACCACACACCTTATTACCAATGATGCCCTACTGATTTGAAATCGTAACTACACCGCGCTTAAGTGGGTGGGTTCTGAAGGAAAAAAAATCACACCTAGCTGGGTTCTGAACTTGCAGACTGCATTATGTAAAACTCATAATACGACATTTTAACAAATTAGTTTGTAAACTTTACACAACCTAGTGTGTATTTTGTTGTCTGTGTGTAGTTTTAAAGTTGAGTGTTTACCCCCTTCAAACCCCTCCCCCTAGACTCTCATGGGTACACACAAACCAGACCGTTAAAACTGTATACTGCCCTCTATTGAGCTTGAATACGCTCGTTATGCTTTTCTCTGATATGAAGAATAATGTATGCTTCACGAATAGCATGAAGGAATAGCAACAAGTTTCTCGTATGTGATAATACATCACGGAATAAATATTAAGCATTTATTCACCAGCTAAACAGTTTATCAGTTCTCCGTTTTTAAGAAATAAATATCAAGTTGACGTCACCTCAAATGATTAATTATTGTATTTGTAAATAACACACATTACCATCGACAGAGCAGAACCACAATCAAGTCGCTTACACACAACCCAGACCGTTAAAACTGTATACTGCCCTCTATTGAGCTTGAAAACGCCCGTTATGTTTTACATGCCCTACTGATCTGAAATCGTATACGGATCACTTTTTGGTTATTTAACAAAATGCATAGACGATTTCTTAACAAATCATCAACTTGTTTTTGATGAGGGTTGTTTGTTCATGCATTTTGCAATTTAAGTTTAGACGGTGTTTTTTATCTTTCTACATAGTCGGCAAGGACACCACTGGAAAGATTTCGAGCCATTGCTCAGACCATCAAGCATAACTTGAAATGGGCTAAGATGCTCTCTTTACCGAAGCAAGACGATCAACAGAAATCTCAGTTCACCGTCGAACACGAAGACGGTACGAGATTTAACAACTAACTATATAATTGAGCTTCCACAACGATGAAACTAAATAATTCTGATAATACCCATTTAGTGTAAAGTTGTAGTTCTTCGTTTGTGACTTTTTTGTGGCCAGTTTAATAATGTAGTAACTTAATGTTCTTTCCAAGAAACACAATATTAAAATGTGTCTTCTAAAGCTAATTTCTGTCGGTATGCGGCCTGGGCCCAACTTCATAAAGCTGTTGATCTATGAGCAGAAAATTCTAGTTTGAAAATTCCTTCGCTAAGCAATACATGAGTGGGGTACCATTCACGGCAATGGTAAATGCACGGTATTTTGGCTGGTAACCTAATTTTGCCAAGAAAGAGCTTTCAAGAAAGTTGTTGTGCTTACTTGCTTTGAGAATTTGGGGTCCGATTGTTAATTTTAATTTTGTGAAAAACAATATGATTGTAACATACAGGTCCCGATACAAGTCTGACATTCAACGTGAATGCCTTCAAGGCGAACGTTCAGACGGTAAATACACTTCCCACTGCCGTCAAGCTTATACTCAGGAAGAACCCTTGGGAAAGAACAACGGCAGATTTGGCTTACGTCTTTAGTTTCATCGACAAGGCAGGTCCTTTGAACATAATCTATACAAATAAAGAGATGACAGAACCACAGTGCCAATACAACAAACAATTCACTGATTTTATTGTGAAGATGTGTACTAATTTACACAACCAGACGTTAGGTAACACACAATTCAATGATTTTAACTTTGAAGATAATTATTATGTATTTACTCAAACAGCCGTTAACACAGAATTTCTTATTTTATTTTAAATATATGTATACACATACAGACGTTAGGTAAAATATAACAAACAGTTCACTAATTTTATTGTGAACATAATGTTCCTTATTTTACAAAGAGATTTTGGGTATACAAAACAATTCATCGAATTAATTGGGGATATGTATACTATTTGATTATAAAGCTGAAGTGTTTCGAGCGGTATTCCAGCACAGTCAGGCAAGAGTTGTCATGTGTATTGCACTACGAATCCTTCGAAGACGGTAGAGTCATTGTGAGACAGGGACATCCAGGACTATCTTTCTATTTTATCCTTTCTGGTACGGTCATTGTGGAGGTTACGGAAGAAGATAAAAGAACAGGTAGAAAATGTTCACCATTCATTTTGGATTACTTTTCTGCCACTTAATTATACATCCCCCAGAAAGCTGCTTCTATTTGAATGAAATTTAGTCATGATTCCCAACCCGTCTCTGCAAAAAGTATACCATTCGTCTGATAGCGTCCTCTTTTGAATAACACTACTTCAGCCAACATTTTTTTTTTACAAATGAACGAGTCCAAGGCCTTTAAGTGTTTCTATTTGCTTATTTTTAGTCAATATTGTTTACAGAGGCCACGGTTTCATCGAGCAAAATAGCACATGGGGGGGGGGGGGCAAAATCAAAATCTCCAGGTGGAAACACAAATCTCCCCCCAAAACCACACCCTTTTACATTAAGTCAACTGGAATTACCCAACGGACCAAACAACATTTCTACGAATAATCTGGGTTTCTTTATTCTCAGGGGAACGCAACACACATATTATTGGTGAGAATACAGCTGGGTCTTCATTTGGAGAATTGTCTCTACTTCACGGTTCTAGACGAACCGCCACCATCTCTTGCAAAGGTACGCTGCGAGTATAAGTGGTTATAGCACAAATTGAACATGACGTCATTGACCAACGTCTTTGATGTAAAACAATAGAAAAGTACACGGAACATTGTAACATTGATTTCGATCTATGAAAACGAAATCTAAAATCTGAAATCGTTTGTGTGCCGAACCAACGTCGGTCTTGAAATAATTCGAGATCGGACGCCTTCTTTAGTTCCACATAGATTTATTTACAACAACTCCACAGGCCAAACGCATTAATAACATGTACAGTCAACTTCTTAAAATAAAATAAAGCAATTCTTTCTACTCTTTCACTAGGTCTGAAACCCATTAACTCCTTCTTGCTCAGCCTAGCATTTTTTTACTGGTTCTGAAACCCCCTCAACCATTAAGTATTGTTCTCAATTTTTACTGGGTCTGAAACTTCCTCACTCTTCTCCTGAAGACGAGCAGAGTATACTGTTCGAAACGTCGAGACCCAACCGGCTCTTTTCAGAGCCAACACTCACCCTAAGAGATTTACACATGGTTGTACCCGCAAGTTTACTGTTTATTTATAGTTTCTTCTTATGTCTCCGCACCATGCAAAGCTTCAAACAATACTTAACTCTAACGTACTTTTCTCAACGTTTTTACTGGGTCTGAAACCTCCTAAACTCTTAAAGGCAGTGGACACTATTGGTAATTACTTATAATAATTATTAGCATAAAACCTTTCTTGGGAAGGAGTAACGGGAGAGGTTGATAGTATAAAACATTGTGAGAAACGGCTCCCTCTGAAGATGTAGTTTTCGAGAAAGAAGTAATTTTTCACGAATTTGATTTCGAGACCTCATGAGATTTAGAATTATTTTCTTGCAACTTCGACGACCGATTGAGCTCAAATTTTATGCATGTTGAGATTCACCAACTGTGAAGGCTAGTCTTTGACAATTACCAATAGTGTCCAGTGTCTTTAAGTACTTTTCTCAATGTTTCTCAATGTTTACTGGGTCTGAAACCCCCTTAACACTTAAGTACTTTTTCATTTTTGTTTACTTGGTCTAAATCATCTCAACTCTTGAGTACTTTTCTCAACATTTTACTCTCAAGTAGGCCTACTTTAAAAAAATTCCTTATAATTACCCATCACCGTTAAAACAATACATGCTTTGTCAGTAGACTCTGTCTCTCTCTCTCTCTCTCTCTCTCGACTCCCCTGGTGTTCATCAAGGTTCCAAGTGTGGGTTTGGTATTATCGCGTGTCACTCATCCTCGTCTTGGCCTCATGGTTTAGTTAGACTCAAGCATGTCAAGCTGTGGAGTCGTCTTACTCCAGAACACAATAATAACCCATCCCCGAAGGGCGTCTGAAATGAATTATAAAAGATTCCTAAACAAACTAGTTTTGAGCTCAAACTTGCACACTGACATTACAAAATGATTATTACTTAATTTTAAAGGCAGTGGACACTATTGGTAATTACTCAAAATTGTTATTTGCATAAAACCTTACTTGGTAACAAGTAATGGGGAGAGGTTGATAGTATAAATCATTGTGAGAAACGGCTCCCTCTGAAGTAACGTAGTTTTCGAGAAAAAAAAAAAGTAATTTTCCACGAATTTGATTTCGATACCTCATGTTTAGAATTTGAGGTCTCGAAATCAAGCATCTGAAAGCACACAACTTCGTGTGACAAGGGTGTTTTTCTTCTTTCGTAATTATCTCGCAACTCTGACGACCAATCAAGCTAAAACTTTCACAGGTTTGTTGTTTTATGCATATGTTGAGATACACCAAGTGAGAAGACTGGTCTTCTAATTACCAATAGTGTCCACTGTCTTTAAGACAATACATCCGACTATAAACTTGTGAGAACTTTACATTGGGTTCTAGCTCAAGAATGCTTAGATATTTCATCAACTTGCTTTCGATCGGATCAAAATTACTTAAACACTGCAAGTTGCATAACTAATATCTTATTAATGGATAATTCATGTCCTCTAATGTGTGGCTTGAAGCTTATAGAATATTAAGTTCACTTACGGGATTGCAGTTCAGTGGCTCGTCTTTGCCTCCAATCACCGGTCCAAAGTCACATAATGGGGTAGCCTCAATGCACCCAAGTTTCACTTCATCTTATGCTGCTGTTTTTACGTTGGTCAAAATCCTTCAGGGGATAATTATCTCAAGAGCCAATTGCTCTCACTGAAAACCATTTAAGCCTCACTTGCAGATAGAGAGAGAGAGAGAGAAAGCCACAGTGGCAATCGATGAACATACAGTACAGGCAGCAGCAAGTGAGTGGTATAAGACACCTTCCCTTGTCTTCCACACACATTCACACTTCACTACACACTCATACAAAAGGTCACACCCTATTCCAGACATTCTTATTTGTCAGGTTAATGTATTCGCATGACTCCAAAATAATGAATATAATTCCAACTCCTTGTTTACATGATTATTCAAACGACCCAAAGCTTGGGGTCAAATAGTTATACGCAATAAATGCACATTGAATCCGACAGTTTGTTTTCCCAAGCAGGTGATACAGAGTTCCTACGTCTTGACAAGCCAGACTTTGACTTGGTTCTTAGACGGAGTTACCAGCAGGAGTGGGATACCCGCATGAGTGCTCTCAGGTCATTGGCAGCGTTCGGACATTGGAGTGAGGAAGAACTAAGCGCTACTAACGACAGAGCAAAGCTAGAAGAGTTTCTGCCAAACACAGTAAACACAATTAATTGCATTCGAAATTATTACAACTAACTGCCATGGGTAAAAACCAAAATGAATAACTCAATTAATATATCAAACAAATCTTGTGAGTGAGCACGTTCCTAACTTTATGATGGGTTCAATGCGTCATGTAGCGTCTTTGGATACGAAACTTAACTCGTTCTAAAGTCCTATAAGATTAATCCCAAGTTAGGACGAGTTTTGTGAAAATGACGGCCGGATTCACTTGCATGTCGACCCCAAACAACTTTGCAATTAGTTATAGGACATCAGAAACGCCATCAACATCAAACCAATTAAGACAAACTTGTTATTAATCACCAGCCTATAATTAGCAACCTCACCCAATCACCGGATGACATCTACTTCATAAAGTCTGGTGTCTGCAAGGTTGTACGTGAGTTCACGCTGTTACAGAGTTGTCTACCCTTTGGGCACACCAAACTCTCTTTGCCTCCATTGGATGCTAATCACAACGTTCCGGAGTCATTTAAACCGGAGAGATACCAACGTGTTGTTCGTAAGCTCCTACATGTCGCTAACATTGGAAGGGGAAAATTCTTTGGAGTTGGTGAGTCAATTAGTGTCATGATGACAGTATACCCAAAATCAAGTCTTTGGTTTTGTAAACATTACTTTTATGGAAAAAGTTCATGTAAATCTAAATAGCCCATATTCGCCTGCAGGAAAACTTTTTCGCTTAGGTACACTAGGTGCCTGTGTCATAGGGATTTCGTCCCCAATCACAGTGTGTTTGGAAGTTGTGTCAAAAGAGAGTGCTATGACGAAATTCACAACTCACCGTAAAGGGGGGGGGTCTACTAAGGGGGTATTCTACTGCCAAATACCTTTGTGTAACCCTTTTCACTGTTAAGTTAAGCATACATTTAATTTACGACTCTTATCGCACTTTCTAGTTATTTTTACTTTCTATTTTTGTTTTCTAGGGGAGGACCTCCATGGTACCCACATCATTTCCACTGGTAAAGTAGAGTGCATCCTAGTGTCTAGAGTGTCCTTTATGCGGCACGACAGGGGGATATCTTTAGAGCAAATGCAATCCATGGTCTCTCAGCTTTATCCATCATACGATGAGACGTTTGCTAACTTTCTGTTGGACAAGAAGTGGCGAGCGTACAAACGTAGACTCGTCAAGGAGCTCATGCAGAAGCGTAATATCCCTAATAACACAACTAGGGAAGACGTACCTCTCATCTTGCGTCATCAGGATATGCAATGACTGGTGGAAGTCTAAATAGGTCCTTTTCGAAACCTCGGCATTGGATTCGGCTCTGGCTAGCTGGTCCCGCGGTTGTTTCGAAAATTGTGCGTGTTTTGCGTACGCGCTCAGGGCTTCAGATGAGAAGCGGAGCCTGAAGCCGAAGCCGTGGTTTCGAATAGGGCCATAGCCAAGCCTTTAGTGTGCCGTTATAAATAAATAAAAATGATGAAAACACTTTCATATATTTTGTTTCCTTTTTTTGAGGGGGGGGGGGGGGGTGCTTAAACAATTTTGATCATTTACCGTTTCCTAGAAATTATCTTTTGTATGTGGCCATGAGGTCGAATGTATTGGTTTAACATACAGTGAAGGAAATCCATAAGAGATCTATCACGTCCAAAGCAGTCGTGAAAGGGTTAAGCAGATTTGGAATCATAGCACGTCCTTTAGCTCGGCTTTCTGGTGAGCACATCAAGCGCTGCCACTCATGTATCAGGCTGTCACCTTGGGAAATAATTAAAAACAAGATAATTAATGATAATTACCTTTTGACTCTCTCACAGAAAACCCATTGCCCCCGAAATTATACCATGTTTAAACTTTGGACAGCTTTATAGAAACTTGTTGAGATACACCATACGGGAAGCAAACACTCAATGCAGGATTAGCTGTCAATATTTAGTCAATATTGATGTACAAATTGTGGAAGTCTTTTATGTGCGTTTATGAGCTCGAGTCTGTTGTAGACAAATTAATTCCGCCGTCAAACAATAAAATAAATCAACTTTGAGCAACCTATTTCAACATCATCAAATTATTTATTTGAACATGTAGCATGATTAGTGTCGTCTCTCGTATCAGGACAATACTGTACCAAGTCTATTAAGGTTCAGATAATTACTCATACCTGTTTTTTTATCAATGTTATATGCCATACGGAGGATATATATCACCATGTTTTCATCCCATGTCAAGTCTGGAATCAAAGGAGGAGTGTCCCCCGAGTGCAGAAGGCGCTTTGGTAGGTACCTCATCTGCAAAATGGCCGTCGTATTCAAATCGGTCACAAAATTAGCAGCGGCAATGTAACCAATGAGGTGTGCCCAACCAAGGCCAAAGCTCTGCTCAGGTTTAGACATGAACATCAGCCTTGTTCCATCAAACAGCGCCAGGCCTGTTTCGACGGACCTGGTATGTGCAACCCACATTTTGGTGATGATGATTTGCTCTCTTGGGCTTAGGGTTGACGTCTTGTCATCACAATCCCTTATTAAGTAGTGAGGCTCAGTGATGTTAGGATCGTACAGATTTAAAAAAAAGTCTTCCCAGTTCGTCATCGTAACTGGATACCGTTGTCTGCATTCTAAGACACTCGTGCAATAGTCCTCAGGTTGGGACAGCGATGCCAAGAAGGTGAAACCATGAGGCCAGTGTGGGAACAAACCTGCCTCCAGTGCTCCTAGAAACGGCACCACGGACAAAAAATAGTTCATGCTGCCCCACCAGCTCCATGGAGAGATGCAGTTCCATTCGTTGTCTCTGACTACTTCTGTCTGATTCTTTCCGCATGCTGTTTCATTTGTGAAGTCCTGTAGTCGACCGGTACTGAATTGCCATCCAAGCTGCATGGGCAGACCCCATAGAATGTTGGCCGTGTTGTTAGCCCTGCCAAGAGTCGCATCAGAGGAGGTGACATTCAGGAGGATCTTGTATAAACCCAGACGGTCCAAGTACCTCCAAGGATCTATAATGGTGTGGTTTTGACGCAGAGGGTAATCAGCAAGTGAGGCAGGTGCCTCGTCCCAGTGTGGGATATTATTGGTAGCCTCTGTATGTGACTGACTCATTATGACAAATTGGATATTTGTCAAGAGAAGTGATGACACACATAGGCATTTCAACCTGAAACTTTTCATGACTTCTCTTTCGAGGAGTCACCTTTGTCAGAATGTTTCAAAACAGGTGAAGCCAGAAATCGTGCAAGTTAACGAATGGGACTATTGAACCAAGTGAACCTTGATCGGCAAGTGATTAGCATTTAAGCACAAGCGTAAATAGTCGGTTCAAAAGGGGAGGTATTACACTCTAAAACAAACAATATTGAGCTGAACGCAGTGGCGGTATACACAGAACTACTACTATGTGAATTCAAATAAGACATGATATAAGACTTACTAACTTTGTTGATCTCCCAAATATTTTTGTTTACATTGCTCACAAAAAGTATATACAAATCTCAAAGAATGAGTGACAGAACAAAAGTACGGTAGACATTTCAGATTCCTGTGTATTTGGAAGTGGACATCGACTCTATCTTATTTTCCGTATTCAAATGAATAATCATTCTGGGCAATCTCAACCCTTCGTCCCTCCTAGTTTATTTTATGTTATTGTTGTTATTCAAATCATGATGATATTAATGGGTATTTCCCCTCCCCCACTACCCCGCCCCGCCCCCATCATCCAGCATTGGCGCAGAGTTCGCAGTCACGTGATTCCATAAAGATCAGCAGTCTGGTGCTTCACCACCTGTGGAGGACTATACTTCAACGTACGAGAGTATAGGAACCACGCGTGTAAGTTGTTTACAGTAGTGCGTCAGAAATTTTGTTATTGCTTATAAACAGACCCTGGTTTAGATATTAAAAATAACGATTTAAGTGTAACATTTCACTAAATTTTCTTCACGATGAGGTTATTACTCCTTCTAGCAGCCTTGCTGACAATTTTCGTGGTTCCCGGGCTTTGCCAAGATGCGTATCCGGTGAGTAAAGAGTACTTAATTAAAAAACTTTCTAAAAAGAAGGAAACAAATACCAAACTCTGTTATTTTATTGAATAGCCTATTGATTGCATATTGTACTGTTGCTATTTACTAGTATTACTAGTGACTAGTGTTTACTGTTAGTAGTTACTTTTGTCATGCTTTTGTATGTGCATGAACTATTCTGTTTGTTATTGTATATGAGCGAGAAGAGAATAGATGTGTTTTTAATTTATTCTTGAATGTCTGGACTCGTGTGTTGGTGGTGTTTCGAAAGTTTTGAATATGACTTGGTAGGGCATTCCAGCATCACATGGATGGTCATGGTGTTGCCGCAAACTTTGTTGTTTTAATTGGAAGCCCTGCTGTCTCAGGTCTTGTGTGTTTTTCTTTTAAACATTGTTAAACTTGAGCCTAGCCCAGGTTGGACTCCTCCGTTGCAGGGTGGCACTGACTGACGTCCTACCAGGGCTAACTTGAGCCCTGGTACTGGTACATGCACATACTCACTGCTAATAAACCTAAAATTGCCCTGGACATTTACTAAAAAAACTTGCATTGAAAAAACAAAACAATCCTCTTTTGTCTTCCTCTGGAGCCCTTAGATTGACTATGTGCTGCCATGGGTAGGCAATAAGTTATTAAGTTTCGTCCCATTGCATATTGACCAATCACAACGCAGCGAAGGTCCACAAATCGAGTCCAACATGCGTGCGCGTATGCTTGGCGCGCGAGGCAGAGTTGTGCAGAAAGGCATTTGAGAGGCTCACGTGTTCTTGCACACACGTGTGTTGTGGGCGAATCCTAATGGGTCAGTATATTGCCAGAAGCAGCTACTGAGCTTGTAACACAACATAGGGCCTACCAGAGGGTTACAATTATTGCAACTCTTGTACACAAACGTGACAGCTAGTCATTTCATTTATATTCCTTTTTGTATTTAAAACAAAGTTCACCGATAAAGCCTGCCGGACAGATGTGAAATATCCTCCACCGAGCACCGACTCTGAAACAACTGTCCCAACATTCGTCTTGAACCTTGATCTAGATCCTGAAGAACGATGGAAACCTCTTATGAAGAACAAAAGTGCAGAGGTAAAGACTCTCAATTACAAGTATATTTGTAACTTCTTGTGACCCACCCCTACCTTGTTGGGCTGTTATCATGGTCTTAATAACTGATGTTGGAAGAGAGCCACAACTGACTGAAAAAAGTGGGCTTACCCTTGCCATTAGTGCATGGTGTTGGGAAACTCGCTAGTATGGAAAATTACCCGTAGATACTGCCAAATTATGTGGGGAAATCATTATTTTAACAGTACCAATATGACTGATTCAAAAATTCCATACATGTAGTTGGATTGATTCTTTTCAACCAATAAATAATGAAATGAAGAGAAAAAACTCTGGAACTCAAGAACAATACCACATCAAACATTTTCGCGGGTTACACAATGGATCTTAAAGTCGGCCACAAAATAGTAACAACCTTCTGAAGTAAATCTTGAGTAAATATTCAAACTTATAGGCCTACTGATAAGACCAAAGATAGTTGATTGTTACTGACAGTGACACTTAAACAAACTTGATGGATAGAAAATTGTTTTCCTTTTTTTTTAAAACCCTTTTCAAAATGCATTTCATATAGCATAGCATACTAATAAACATGTACATGCTAATCTGCTGATTGTTGATGAAATTTAAAACATGGCTAAGAAAAGACTCGTGTGACCAGGCATGTATGTAAATTATAAAATTATTGTCAGCAAATTTGTTAAGCAATTTGTTGTTGTATGGTTCCAACACAGCAGGATCGACCAATATTCAATGTGGTTTAGAAACTAACACTTAAACAGTAAACTAAAATTTGTAGAAATCAATGACAATCAAATAGTTTTCCCCTGTGATACTCAAATCATAGACCACCAGCACCATTCTGAAGTTATTGTGGTTTAAGCAATTGTTTTGATTGGTTTAGTTGAAGGCAATGATCACTGATGTCCTTGACCTGATTGGTTACTTTTTCAAGAATGACACCAAGCTGATTGGCATAGTGGATGACATCTTGGTAAGCAAACAAACATTAAATGGCTTAGGATTTAGCCTATATGGCCAAATTTTATAAACCCTGCAGGTACAAAAACTTGTTAAGCACACACAAATCTTGCTGAGCAGAAACATTTTACCAGCCGACATTCCACCAAGTTTACAATGCTAAACTGGTACCCCACTCATTGTATATAAATTATAAAGTTATTGTCAATAACATTTTTCGCTAAGCAATATTTTCTGCTAAAACACAATTTTGAGGCATATTCAAATGCTTTTCATAGCCCAAAGCACTCCTTCCAAGACATTGTTTCCATCTCGACCTTTTAATGTCATAATACTTTTCATTGTAAGCCCACAGCAATGTCCAAAAGTTAATGAATTTGGCCTGATTTATAGATGGTATATTGGCAGGACAGATCTTATCAGCACTCTTTTTGTGTATTGGTTACAAAACTTCTAGCATTTGATATGATGAATGTGTTTTCTTTCAGGGCCCTCTTGTCTTCACCTTTCCCCAGCCTTACCAGGGGGAGCTTGTTGGGATAGCTGTTTCATCAGGACTTCCTCTAGGTACAGTATTCAAAAACGGCGTATCTGAATTGGCAACTACAGCTACTTAAAACAAAAAATGTGGGTTAAAATTATGTTTTAAAGAGATGCAGGTTTGGCAGAAGGTAAAATGTCATTTCTGGACATGGTCTCGGTGCATCCAAAATCAACAATAAAACATTTTATCAGCAGTGTAGACTATCCTTATTTTCCACACAATGATTTAGTAAAATAGCAAAATGGCTTGACTTTCTATGCACATGTAATTCAACACAAGTGACCTTGTTTTCTTTTTTTTGCATTATGGATTTTATACCACAGGTCATATTGTTTTATACAATATTTTCTATGAAGTGTTTACAGTGTGCACATCAATTGTTGCTGAAAGCCCAAATGGTAAGGGAAACATTTCACTTTTTGCTTTTTAGCACAAAATCAAAACATCATTGCACAAGTGTAATTTTAAATGACTTGAACAAAGAAAACTTGACAAGAGGGGGATTTGAACTAACGCAATCTCAGTGTTTATGTGATTTGAGGCACTGCATGGCGAGGTTCACGTACAAACACACGACACACGATCTGTACATTCAGTACAAACCAAATTTACAAGCTTAGTTTAGTTATTGCAATGCTTAATTGCTGGATGAAACAGTTATCTGTTCACCCCCAAGAGCTAAAGGCTCTGACTAGAACCTATACTTCAGCTTGTTGGACCATGTAGCATAACAGGTATCTCAATGTGCTGGTAAACTGAATGAAGAGTCAAGAAACTTAAATCTTTAAATCATTTTTCTTACATTTCAGGAACACTTTTCCATTCACGTAATCTTGATTTTGGATTGTTTCTTGGGTAAGTAAATACAGCTGGTTAGAAGTGTGCACTTTTTGCAATCAATCAATCAATCATACAGAATTTATAAAGCCCTAAAATCAAAGGTTTGTTCAAAAGGCGCTGAGGCACAGAAGGGTGAATACGTCATTGATGGTAGACTTCTGAAACAAGTGGGCTTTTAGAAGTGTCTTAAATGTGTTGAAGGATATTGTGTTCCAGGGTCACCTCAAAAGAGATTCACACATGGTGCTACCGCAAACCTTACCTTAGAACCATTCAACACTTGTTTGTACTGAATTGTTCAAATGATTTCCCTTGTGCCTTTGTAATTTCAACCGTTGTAGATGGGACATCAAGACTGAGAAGTGGGCCCTGACAGAGAAGCTGAGACCATTAATTGTTAATGTTGACTACCAAAGAAAGGGGAAAACTGTCGCTAAAGCTGTACACTTTGCCGGCTACATCGGTGTTCTGACAGGAATTAAACCTGTAAGTAAAATAATGGTAGAGGTAGAGAAACCTTTGATGAAACATAATTTTTCAATTCAATTCAAAATTATTTCCATACTTCATGCAACCTGCGGCGAGTACCACAGACCTTGAAATTTACCCACTGTATTCAACATCTTTGTGACATATTTTTCTACTGGGGAGAATGTCACAACAGTGCAGCAGGACTTGCAATCAAAACGCTGTTGGTTCAAATCCCCAAGCTATCTGCTGATTTCACTATGACGGTAATAAGTATTGTCAACTACATGTATTAACTGACTCAGAGTTGATGGATTTGTGCTATTCATAATCATAGATGTTAAACCAATGTTCGTATGAGAGAGATTGGCTGTTGCCAGCTTGGTGTTCTTATCCCCTTGTGGGATTTTTGCAGACTTCCCTTGATGGGAAGATCATCTAAAAAAAAAAATAAACAAACAAACAAACAAACAAGGTTTGAGAAGTATCAAACATCAAATTTTGTTTCAGAACCACCACCTCTCCAAAGGAAATTTATTTGTCGAAATTGTGTTTTCCCTTTTCACAAGATGTGGAGATTGAAATCTTCCTAAATATGCATTTAAACACATAGTCTTTTTTGGCTTCATCTACCAGGGTATTCTGACACTGACTATGAATGAGCGTTTCAATATTGATGGAGGCTTCTTGGGTGTTCTAGAATGGTTTCTGGGTCAAAGATCAGAGCAATGGATGGGATTCTTCCTCCGCGATACACTCGTAGGAGCAATAGAGTAAGTGGTTCTACATTGAGTACAGCTACTTTTGCACAAAAACATGTTCATTTTTTTTATGGAAGAGTGTAATAGTGGCATTGTAATAGTGGCTTCTTATGTACATGTACATGTAGCCCTCAGTTGCTCGGGAAAACTTTAACATTCAGTATTTTCTAAGCTGTAAGGTATTGTATAGCTTGAAGTATGAAACCTATTCCTTTACATAGGACGATGTAAGGGTTTAAGGTGCTGTGGAGCAATGTGCTGCCAATCAAACCAGGAACACCGGGGCAAACTCGTTCTCTTTACGATAAGAGTACTGGATTCTTTTAGGTGCATTACACCACACACGATACCAACGGCTTTAAATCCCATCTGAAAAACGAAGCACTTATAAAGTGTCTTACTTAAAGACACGTGAGTCACGACCGGGACTCCAAACCACACTCTGCTGAACAGAAACCCCAGAGCTTGAGTTCAGTGCTCCTACTTGCTCGGCCACGACACGCCACAAGTATTGCTTCCTTCTATGGTACTTCAGTATTTTATGTTGTCCTTTGGTTGGGCTTTTGGTGATAATTTGCCTTTAGTTTCTCATTTTATCTTCAAGCCTATGAGAGAGATACTGTTGAAGATAGTTAAGCTCATGAAATGCTCTCAATTTCACTTTCAGTTACAACAGTACAAAGAACAGGGTTGTCAATGCCAAGCTTTTGTCCCCAGGCTACGTCATAATTGGAGGCAACAAGACAGGAGAGGGCGCTATCATTGTCCTTGATCGAAAGAAGAAAGCTTACGTTGAAGAGTAAGTATTTTAATGCTAGCATTATGTGTTGATGCTGTGGGCCCATTTTCAAAGAGCTATTCAAGCACAAAAACTGTTCCATCTGTGACTGGTATCCTGCTCAGTTTTTGCTTAATCTGGGTTTTTCTACACTTCGCTCATATGACCCTGGCAAAGAATCCAATACTCATTGAACCCGTCCTTATACAGCAGAATGTGAGCCTTTTATTGTATTCTTCAAGTCTTAAAGATTATGTTATGAAAACACCTGTGGGAAATGTTATTATGTTTGAATCAGTTCAAACACAAATGCTTGTATTTAAGGCTGAAATTGGATTGTACCAGCAGCAAATTTACACATAGTAATGTTTCACATAATCCCTTGATTATCACTTGAATTCATATCTTTCCGAGTTTCAGAAAAGAAATTGATAACCAGAGCTTCTTTTTATATCTTGCTGCATCCAGATTGGATCCAAAGAATGGGAAGTGGTTCCTGGTTCAGACCAACTATGATCCTATTGAGAAACCACCATTCTTTGATGATAGAAGAACACCAGCAACCAAATGTATGACCAACACAACTCAAAAGGTAGGAATGCTACTCTTAACCTAAATCAACACTGGAAGACGAGTCCTGTAATTGGTGGTTGGTTTTAACCATGCTGTTTGTACTAATGACCGTATCTCTTCTTTTGCAGGCTTTGGATTATAGTTCTGTGTACAATGTTTTGTCAACAAAGCCAGTTCTTAATTTGGTGAGTTTCAATTATAAATGCATGGATTTCCCTTAACTTTGTTAATAAATGACTAGCCAGCAGGAAGCTTATAGTTTCACTAGTCCGCATTTCATGAAAAAATAGGATTGCCTGTTTGCACTGAAAGCTAGCTGGACCATATTTGTGACTGGCCCTTGGGTATTTCAACTGCCATTTGGCCAGCAGACCACTGTTAAAGAATAACGCTGAGGAGGAGGGGGGGGGGGGGGAGTCTGGGTGGAACCTAGAAATGTGAGGAGCCTGTCTAACAAACATACTATTCCAATGTTGAAAACAAATCTTTGTTAAGTAATAGTGTTAACTTTTCTTTTGTTCTTTCTTTGTACACAATAGTTGACAACATACACCGCTATGATGCAAGTCAACACAGGTTACATGGAGACTTATATTAGGGACTGCCCCCAACCCTGCTTCCCATGGTAACAACAATCTATTCCAATGAAACTGCAGTGGCCTTCTTATCTTAACATTGTATGAACCACAATTAAGTACACTTTTTGTAAAACTATATCATTCCATGACCAACCGTGTATAACTCTGCAAATTATAAACTTGTTTCTAATCAAAAAATGAAATAAGGGTTCAGAATATTTACAGGAAAAATCGATGGCTACGCTGCAAAAACAAGAATCAATTTGTTTAAAAAAGTCCGTAATTTTGTACTTTTTATAGTATGACAATAAACAATTAAAACTCCACAATTATGGCTGCTAATTTTGACATTCATGTACATCAATCCACAGCTGTCCTACGCCAGTCTTTTATTCCATTTACTGTGATGCAAATACACCAGTGCTCATTTCCTCTTTGCATCTAAGGTATCTTTGACTAATGATGTTCACACATACTCAAACAAAATGTGACCCAGCCGGTGAAAACCACTAGTACAGGACTTATCAATAGGCGTAAATAAAATGGTGTCGTAGCTTAGAGCAAGTGTGGCCCACTGGGTTTACCTAGAAATAACTTAATAATTAAAATAATTCCTTTCAAAAGCTCTTTACAATTGATCTAAGGTTGGCACAGCCATAAATTCACCCTGGAAAAATGTGACTGTCTAATAATTTAAAAAAGATGATCTGGAAAAGGGCAACTGTTTATACCACCAACCCAACCAAGATACAGATTTACATTCCTTTTTGAAATCACAGTGAAGGGCAACACACATCAAGTACATGAAGTACTCGTTGTTAAAGCCATTGGACCCTTTTTTGTTCACAGTATTTTCCAAGGCCCACACTTCGTGTATCACAACTTCTATATAGAATAACAAACCTGTGGAAATTTAGGCTCAATCGGACATCAGAGTCAGGAGAAAATAACGGGAAAACTCATCCTTGTATCCGCACGTTTCGCTGTGTCATGACATGTGTTTAAAATAAATCCGTAATTCTCGCTATCGAGAATTGATACTGTTTTACTGTTTTCTCAAAAAGTAAAGCATTTCATGGACTAATATTTCAAGAGAAGTCTTTCACCACAACCTTCTGTAAACCCTGTAAGTTATTTGTAAATCTGTGAACTTTTTTTTTTTCTGTACCGAAAGGGTCCAATGGCTTTAAAGCTCAAAATTTATATTATATATAATTCCACAAAAATTTTATTCTATATTTGTGTATACATGTACTCAATGCTGAATTTGAAACAGATATTCGTGTTATTTTTTTCTAATTATATATAAAATTCGCATATTGCCATAATTTGAATTATATTTTAATTATATGCTTACCTAATTGTTATTTAAATTAAATTACAATTTGAGTATTTAAAATGTAATATATTGATCGATTTATTTAATTTCAGAATATATATTTTAATATTAAAATTATTAACTCTAACGAAATCAGGATGATAATAGGATTGTGAAATTTTCATAAGAACTTTGTAATTTAATTCACTGAAATTTTGAAATGCTACCTAGCTGGATGGAATAAACTGATTTTCTGTGAAAGTTATGTAAATTTTGTTCTGGTTTTATTTCTTTGTTTGAAAAAGTTCTGTTATTAGCATGGTATCTAAAGTTTTGTCTATCACCTGTTGGATTATAACTTTTTGAGCCGTGTGCAACTACAATGGTCTTGTTGAAGTAGGTGCACCGCCCACATTTCACTGTTTACTGTTGTCACTGCGACCACCTGACCTACGTATACCAGGTGGTGTGTCACGTGTGTGATAACGTGACCCACGCACACGTCATCCAACGGGACTTTTATTGTTTTGCTGGACGCGAATGGTGTGTGAAGAAACTGACATTTTCATCTCTGAAATACATCATACTTGATTTGCAAGAAGCTTCTTTAGATACGTTACTTTAACATGGCGACACAGGTCAGCATTTTAATATCATTTTGAGTAAAGCAACATACTGATTTATATGCTTTGCACAATTTAGTTTGTGTGCACAAAAATGTGTGCATATATAGCCATACCATAGGCTAGACCCAGTAAAAAAATGAGTAACTGGGGCGCTGTACTCCTTTTTTTCAAATTTTGACATTATTTGGGGCACTGTACTCCTTTTTTCGAATTTTGACATTCTCTAAATGTCAAAATTCGAAAAAAGGAGTACAGCGCCCCAGTTACTGGGTCTACTCTAGCCATATATAGGCATAGTATTAGTAACAGTTCATGTAGTTTGTGCAGATTCATGTTTATAATAAGTTATGTTACTCTAGTTAGAACTATATTCTAATAATAGAGTATAGTTTGTTATAATTTATCTTTCATGACTGTACGTCGTAAACATTGCGGTCAAAGATCATGTAGTGCTGTAGACCTAGTGACTGGGCGCTATATTCCTTTTTTCGATGTTTTGACATCAATAGAATATTGGTCATCTAGCATGACCGATAATGTCAAAGTTTTGAAAAAAGGAATCTAGCGCCCCAGTCACTGGGTCTAGGTAGTAGTAGTACTGCAGGTGCAAGATATGCTTTTGGGATGAAATGTAAAGTATGGAATAACCGTGGAATTTGACGCAACTTTTTGGATGCAACAAAAACATTCATACAATAACAATGATCTGACTGTGCAGACAATGACCTATTATTATTAATTATCTCATAATATCTCAACAGAAACATGTTTTTGGATGCATGTTTTTGGATGCAACAAAAACATTCATACAATAACAATGATCTGACTGTGCAGACAATGACCTATTATTATTAATTATCTCATAATATCTCAACAGAAACATGTTTTTCAAGTGGAAATGACTTGTGAGGGCTGCTCCGGGGCTGTGACTCGAGTTCTCACCAAGCAAGGAGGTAACGATCCATTCTGATTTAACAATAGTTACCTGTGGTGCTCATAATTATGGTTTGATGCCAATGCACCATATTTTTGACAGCATGAAGGGGGCACTCAGTCACTTCTGGGGGTATATTCAGTCATACCCAAAACAGTTATTAAAGACTAGAACACATTACCACCACAGACATCTTAACCATCACAGACAATAAGAGCTTTAAAGGAGCCATTATAATCCTCCTCTAAAGCAACTTCAAACTGCGGCGCAACAAAAATGACAGAATGCCTATTAAAACTTTGCAGGTTGAATTGGGTATACCCCCGGAAGTGATAAAATACTATTGAGAGCGCCCTCAAGCATTAAAAAATACAGCATATTCAATTCGAATTACAAATTTTAGCCACACCTGGTCCGCTAAGAGCTAAATTTGATTTTGATTTTCATAGTTAGCTTTTTTATAAAATGATAGAGAATCCACATCCGTTTCACATTTTTACTAATAAATGTAATAATGTCTGCATTCATTGCCCCTTTAGTTTTGAAATAAATGTATCCCCCCATACAATCGATTCCACAACTTGAGATGAATGCATTTACAGAACGAAGTAGACTTGTTGGAACTGCTCTATGACACAACATTTCTTATGTGGGACTTAAAGAATCATTTGTTATTCAGGGAAGTTGTGTGGCAGGCATCCTACAATGGTATCCTACAATACTGTTGATTACAGAGTTTTGAATTTGCGTGGGCTAGCTCAAAACTCACATGGTGTTTTAGTGTGGGCTGGAAACTGTATCTGCTTAGCAGTTTCTTTTCTGTGCTGAGCAATTGTTAGCACGTAAAAACAGCTTCATGAAATTTGGCCTCAGGAAGAAGTAACCTTTAGTTTGTTACTTTTTTGTTATAACAGCTCAATGTGGTTTTATATTTGACAGACAAAGTAGCAAAGTTTGACGTCAGCCTGGAGACACAGAAGGTTATCGTTGAGTCTGCCATGAGCTCCGATGAACTGTTGGCGATAATCAAAAAGACTGGAAAGCCCACCACATATGAAGGCATTACAAACTGAAGATGACTCCTGGCATGTGGGATCAACTGCTGATTGCATAGTTTTATAGCAAGCTTCATATTTATCCAGACACTACTGCTTTTTATTCATTAAACAAAACAGCATTTATCACCATACCAATAGAGATAATGGAAATAATATATACAAGTACTGACAGTTGTCACTTTGTAGCCAGCAGAAAATCTAGTCAATTAATCGGTGGTATCAGACGTCACGTAGGCCCCCTACAAATTAATTTCTGCAAATAATACATGTCGCCCGTAAAAAGTGTGCTACCCCTTGTACAATTTGCATTATTAAGAATTTTGCAACAGTATCAAACTGATTGGAACATTTTAAAAATTAAATTATTGATAATCACAAATTTTCCTATGTGAAATGTGTCATTGGTTTACCCCAACAGTAGTGTCTCGATCCAGTACAGTTACTCTTGTTATAACAAGGTTCAATTCAAATAATTCAAAATAAAGAAACACAAAGAAGACTATGAAATTTTGGAATTGATATTGGATAACTTTCCGTATGGCGCCACCACTTTTTCACTAATTTTTACAAAAAGGGTTATCTAATTGAGGTAAATAAGATACTATATTATTTCATATCGAATGAAAAAGTGGTGGCGTCATACGGAAACTTTTCCTTGATATCAAACCTCTTTACTATGTTTTGTTTATAAGCAGAGTTGACTGTATATTTTGACTGTTGGGTGGGTTGATTAAATCGGCCCTATTTATGGAGAAATTCTACTGGTTGCAGGCTAGAAAAACCTTGAAATGATCTTTGTGGAAGTGCAAGCTGTGACCAAAATAAGTTTTGGAAAGTCAGATTTTAGCTTGTGTATCTCTTGACTACGTCACTGTCTCTGCAACTTTTAAATAGCAGTACAGCTTAAAATGCATGGTATCAAATGCACAGGACACTTGGCTAATAAAACCCTGGTTATAAATCAGTTTATTTTTTAGAGTGAAACATTAAGACAAAATGTTAAGCTTTTACAAACCTTTCAGCTGTGCCTGTTGTTTAAAAGTATTCTTTTATTAAGAATTCTCAAGGGGTAAATAAAAAAGAAAATCATGATACATCTCAAGTGTGTCTTTGTTAGTGTCATTGTGTTGAAAAGTTCTTTTTTTCATTGCCCTAACGTTAGCCCTAAGTTTGGACTCGGAATCATTGTTCTTATAAATTTATTTCCACCCTACAAGTCAATAACAAGGGTGAATGTATGCAGGCTTATAAATGTCATACAAACTATCATAAACTAAGCTATTTGACTTTGATCTATATGTTGGGGTTGGATATTGACAAGCTGTTTAATATTTGACATTCATACAAAATAAAAACAAAAGTATTTTAATGATGTGCCCTTAGTTCATCTCGAATGTTTCTGGATACATTGTAACTTCAAAGTGTTCTCTTTAATACACCGTAGTGTAAACAGTTCGTAATCGGGACCATAGATCGTACATCGCCGTTAGCTAGCTGGCGGTGCTATACCACGCGGCGCTATATTATCCTCAATCGGGTCTCCTGCATTAGCATACTGACAAGTTCCCAACTGCGAATGATAAGGAAAATCGTCCAACGCGTATGACATTTTGGCTGAAGAAATGGCTTCAAACAGCTCCGCAAACGTGAGTATTTTCACATATGTAACAGTTTTACTAATGGAAGACAAACAGCCAGGAACATGGGGATAATTTTTACAAGGAATATGAACATTATCAACTATTTATGAGCAAGATTTGATTGAGTGAAGTGAGTGCGATTTTTAGTGCATTTATTTGTATTGTTGTATTATTGTACGTTAAAGCATAGAGCTAGGATCTATATGGTTAAAGCATGGTCTGGCCCGAGGTAGAAGGCAGTGGACACTATTGCTTTTATTGGTAATTACTCAAAATAATTATTAGCGTAAAACCTTACTTGGTGACGATTAATGAGAGAGGTTGATGGTATAAAACATTGTGAGAAACAGCTCCCTCTCTGTCTCTGTCTGGAGTCTGATGTGACAATGTGAGTGACTGGGGCGCTAGATTCCTTTTTTCGAATAATGTCAACATTTAGAAAAAAGGAATCTAGCGCCCCAGTCACTGGGTCTAGATGTGACATACATAGTTTTCAAGAAAGAAGTAGTTGGAAAAGTTTCCGTATGGCGCCACCACTTTTTCATTCGATATGAAATAATAATATAGTATCTAATATTATTTACCTCAATGAGATATCCTCTTTTGTAAAAATGAGTGAAAAAGCGGTGGCGCCATACGGAAAGTTATCCCAACCATCTATTCTAAACTTCGTGTGACAAGAGTGTGTTTTTTTCTTTCATTATTATCTCGCAACTACGACGACCAATTGAGCTCAAATTTTCACAGGTTTGTTATTTAATGCATGTTGAGATACATCAAGTGAGAAGACTGGTCTTTGACAATTACCAATAGTGTCAAAGTGTCTTTAACGTTTACGTTGGTTTAGTCAGCAGGATCAACCAAAAGTTTGGACGTAGTAATCAATGTTTTTGTGTACAAAAGGATGTCACTCATTTAGACAAACTCGTCCATCGCGGGTCAGACAACTCGATGGCCTAAATAAAAAGTTGCATTCAACCATAAGACAAGTTCATTTCAAGTTAATAATAATAAATAGTTCATGTCAAGATCAAGTTCATGTTGAATTTTGATCAGACAACTCAACCGGTTGGACAACTCGGACGGTGGGTTGTCTATTAAACTTATGTCAGATAAGCCGAAAGATGGCCACGACAAGTTGATGGATGGCCACGGTGTTCGGGTCACACCGGTGGCGGTCATGGCGGTGTACGTGTGTGCAGCAGCTGAGCTATGCGGGGACATTAGCACAGTCATACTATACTGAATTGGCACACGTCGCGAGTCTCCTCAAGGGTTTGGTGGGGTGAAGGCCAAGGGACACATGCACACTTGGCAGCGGTGCATGAATGTCCGGGCTAAAGAGCGCTTGGACAGATTTCCGTGCACCAGAGACACGCAAAGATGACCGTCATGCACAAAGATTCGCATGTCTCAAAAACTCTCAGCAAACTGTGGCCAGCTGACGGCAAACGAGGCAGCCTAGTTTGTTTCTTTGTTCTTAAGTTGAATTGAAAATGTGTAATTCATCTGAAACTTGTTCATTTATTATTTTATGTATTTTTAGAGACCTGATGACCACAGGAGGAAGTGGGACAGGGATGAATTTGAGAAGATCGCTAAGGAGCGGTTGGATAAGGAGGATGATGACAGTACTGAAAATGGTGAGTTCAACATTCAGATACATTCCTTCACAATGCCAAACATTGTACTAAAAACTTTCTTAATTTATTTGTTATGTGATAAACTGCGGGGAGAATTTTGTTCAATCATTTGCCATTCTTTCTTACTCTGCAAAACCAAAAAAAGCTTGGAACCCTTTTTCAAAGATACTTGTGATCATTTTAATTTAATTGCCCCCAAATAACTAATTTCAAAGTACCAGGTTGATCATGAATGCAGAATTTACCCGTGGGTGGTGAGAAGCATGTGTCTTGCTCAGGGGCACAAGCTGCTATAGGCTTCTCTTAAAAAGTTTTTATTGCTGTTAAATTTAAGAGAGGGATTACCAAATGTATACCTTCCCTTTAACAGAGAGAAAACGAAATGAGCCACCAATTAGACGAGAACTTCTCAAGCAAAGAGAGTACAAAGTTGACCTGGAGTCCCGCCTCGGCAAGTCACAGGTCATCACTAAGACAACACCCTCATCACAGATGGGCGGGTACTACTGCAATGTGTGTGACTGCGTTGTTAAAGACTCCATCAACTTCCTTGATCACATCAACGGCAAGAAACGTAAGTACCAAGTTGCATAATGTCCCAAAATATGTTCACACTCATTAATCATAAATATTTGAGACAAACTTAAGTTAAATCAAATCTTTTCGTAGACTATCTTTGTTTCATTTTTTTGTTTTTTTCTTTCGAAAAACTATGATTTGTTGATACAATCGGCAGTTGTTGTTTGCGTATCCAGATGAGAGCAATTTCTTGCAACGGGAGGCATCACTACCATCAGTAAAGTTGTGAAAAAGTAAAAACATTGTCAATGTGTGTTTGTGAAAAATTAGTGACAGTAGTCTGATTACCAACCGTTAAGTACTTGGAAATACATCTGCCTATGGAGGTGAACACCAGACATGGACCAAAGTGTGGCCAGCCAATCTCGTGCCTGTTTTGCACTGGGGCTGCGCTTGTTTATAAATATTGTCACAGGCGGAAGTGATTTGATTTTTCATGGAAACATTTTAAGATTTGCAATGTCGTGAATTAGTTTAAGTCAATTCTTAGCTCTCAAGTGATTTTTGCCTAAGTCAAGTCAACTCACAAGTACTTTTTGCTCAAGTCAAGTCAAGTGACATGTAATTTTTTGTCCAAATCAAGTCAAGTCGCAAGACCACAAAATTGGTGACTCGAGTCATACTCGAGTCCAAGTCACCGACCAAAGTCAACAACACTACCAAATACAGCTTCTTTAAAATTCAACAATACAAAAGACATTCCAACTGCTTTCTTTCCCTCCCATTCAAATTAGTGTAATAAAACTGAGGCTAGACGAATAGTCACATCCTTTTTTGTACATGTATATGGAAACAAACCAAAGAGAATCCCCAATGCGTAAGAACACTGTTTTTTATATGCGATACAAAATCAACCAATCTTGCCTCCATTTTGGTTTGCAGATCAACGGAATCTTGGCATGTCCATGAAAGTTGAACGCTCTACCTTGGACCAAGTCAAAAAGCGTTTTGAGCTGAACAAGAGGAAGCGTGAAGAGAAAAAGAAAGATTACGACTTTGAATCAAGAATGCAAGAACTCAGAGAAGAGGTAGGAAACATTCTTAAACTTGTAGAGGGGGGGGGGGGGCTTTTTTTTCTTTCTTCATACATGATTAAATTTGCACAAGAATTGTTTTGTTTTTTAACCCCAGAAGAGTCACGTACAGTTGTTGCATTATGCCTCAGTTTTGACAGGTTATGAGTTCCTTGATTTTGGAAGTGTCATGGTCGAGCGGTTAAGAGCACCAAATTCAAACTCTGGTGTTTCTTATCAGAGCCGGGGTTTGAATCCCCAGCCGTGCACCCTTGCTTCGTCCTTCGGATAGGACGTAAGCCGTTGGTCCCATGTGTTATGTTACGCATGTAAAAGATCCCAGTTCACTTATTGAAAAGAGAAGGGGTTCGCCTTGGTGTTCCTGGTCTGAACGGAAGCAAGCACCACAGCACCTTGTAAAATATAACATGGTGCTTTCTAAGGATTATGTCTCATTGCAGGAAATACTGTTACAGAGCCAGGAGCATCAGTGTGAGGCACATGTGTGCTGTATAAGAAGCAACAATTATTATTACCTTCATTCTAATAATTTGTTTGATTATGGTTTGATTTACCAGGAAGCCAAACAGAAGGCCTACAAAAGAGAGCAGAGGCAAGATAGAAAACGAAAGGCAGACGATGATGATTTGGATTCAGGTGTTGATCCTGATATGGCAGCCATGATGGGATTCTCAGGATTTGGTGGTGCAAAAAAGTAAGAAGTTTGTACAATCGTCTTGTTTGTTGTCGAAGAATACATATTATTTAGAGTTTAGTGTTGTCCTAAAGGCAAGCTGATTTACATTTTACCTATGTGTTTTGTGTGTGGAAAATTCAAAATGTGTTTTAGTTTGATCATTACATTTTTACAAGACATTCTCAGAAGTATTCTCACATCATGCGTAATTGCCTTGGTGTGCACTTTCCAGTACGGCTGTCCAACACAGACTTGTATGGTAGTACATGCCTAGCACCTGCCGCGGTCTGCAAAGACCTTAGGTGCCTCTTGCTGCCTTTTTATATCCACAAATCCAACCATCTGAACCCTTGCGACAGGGTTGCAGCCTCAGCTGCACCTACATGTACATAATATCATCCAGGTTAAGACCTCAACGCTATCGGCCTACATCACAATCAGGCTGTTCATGCTGCCCAGGATTGGCCTGGGTGGCACAAACGATTTTCTAACTTTGCAAAAACCTGTGGTTACAACTTCTCAAGCCCAGTTCGACCCGAGTAGTGTAACTATATATATTTGGACAAATAAGGAGTCTGTGTTCTTGGATAAAACGCAAACCACGGCATTAATACAAAAATATTAACAATTATTTCTGTTTTTGTCTTTAATTGCCAGGAAGTGAACAGCTGGGTCTTTAGGTTTGGATTGAGTGATGTTTTAATTGTCACCAGGAGGGCAGTGAAATATTGAAGACCAGCTAAAGCGATTATCTTATTCCATAAGAAATGCTGCCGTCTGATGTAGTGGCTTACAGAGGGCGTTTGATTGCCAGTTTGAACATGAACCATCGGATGTACATGTATTTATTTATCCTTCATTGGTTATCAAAGCTGACAATAGTTGTGCTTGAATCGTTGCTAGTAACCATGGCAAGGAAGAGAAGGACCATTCAGAAAGTTTTTTACAGTCATTTAAGTGGACCAGTTATGGGCATGCGATTTGGTAGATCGTCTTAATCCGCATTCGGTAAAAGTCTTTATCATGACATGTGTTACCAATCATGCCAATAGCTTTACTGTGTATGTAACGATGCACTTTCTATAAAGCTGATCCTTGTCTTTTGATTTGATGATTTTCATGAGGTATTTAATGAACTACATGGCAGTTGTCGTGTGCTTTTCATTTTGGTATTCATCATACATTTTCGTCCCATCCTTTCTTAGTTACTTTCTTGCGCGCTAGACCAAATGCCCCGACCACACAAAAAACACTCGCCAAAATGCTCTCACTGTGATTGGATGCCAGAAACATCTTTCCTCCAATCAAATGACAAAGTTCTACTTGGATTTTACATACACCATTTGTATTTATGCATTGGAATGTTCCATTTGACTCGGCTTCACTTTGTTTTAAACTCATGACATGTTCTCACCACTGCACTCAGAAATATTTGTTACTCATAGGAATGATGATATATTACATTGTAGCGTTCAAACAAACAAATTGACAATTCTCTTAAAGCCATCATACACTTTCGGTACAGAGAAAAAGTTCACAGATTTACAAATAATTTACAGGGTTTACAGAAGGTAATGGTGAAAGACTTCTCTCAAAATATTGTTCCATGAAATGCTTTACTTTTTGAGAAAACATTAAAACAATATCATTTCTCGATAGCGAGAATTACGGATTTATTATAAACACACGTCATGACACGGCGAAACGCGCGAAAACAGGAGTGGATTTTCCCGTTATTTTCTCCCGACTCCGATGACCGATTGAGCCTAAATTTTCACAGGTTTGTTGTTTTATATATAGAAGTTGTGATACACGAAGTGTGGGACTTGGACAATACTGTGTACCGAAAGTGTATAATGGCTTTAACAGCACTGTACTCATTTGGTAATTGTCAAAGACCAGTGGTCTCACTTGGTTTAAATTTGGGCTCAATCGTCAATTGGTCATCAAAGTTGCTAAAAATGATGAAAGAAAAAACACCCTTGTTCGACGAATTTGTGTGCTTTCAGAAAGGAATAAAACACTTCTAGCTAGAAGTCTTTTAATATTTTAGTGAGAAATTACCTCTTTCTCAAAAACTACATTACTTCAGAGGGAGTCATTTTCCACAATGGTTGATACTATCAACAGCTCTCCAATGCTCGCTACCAAATCAGTTTTTAAGTTAATATTTGTTTTTAGTAGTTACCAAACGTGTACTTTCCCTTTAAGGATATACTTTTTCACTAAAAACCTGATATCATTACCAATCAATTTTTGTAAGCCTTGTGGAATGTTTCTGTCTAAAACATTTCAGTCCCTGCGTAAATTCATCCCAGTACTTGATTTTTATAACAATTTTCCAAATCAAAGTAACCTCTTTTTTTTTCCTACATGCCCTACGCCGACAATTGATATATACTGTATACTTGCGGAAAGGATCCACAGGCATACTACCTTGGTTAGGATTCGAACCCATGACCTTTGCCATTGTAGACCACTGAGTGTGCCCGATTACAAGGGGCCGATTCAAATCCTGTAATTAGCAACAGGTACTGCAATTAATTTGTTGAATATAATGTACGCAGACAAAATATAAGCAGTTTTGTTATTTTCTTAGAAATACGACTACAGTACCTAAATAAAATTTGACCAGTTTGTTGTTTGGTATTTTGATTTGAAACAAGAGGATAGGAACAAACCCGATTATGAACCACATCCCCGGGGAAGCCAGGCTTCCTTTTTGTAATTCTGGTGTGGGTTATATTTATTTATAGTTCTTATGTCAGTTTGTTTGGAAACCTTCTCACTGGTTCTACTACTTTCACTTGGTGAAGACATTTTAATATTGTAAAAAATATGTATATAGTTGAACATGATGAAGTTCAGTGACAAAACTTACATTTACGTTGACGGTTTTGTTTACTTGTCTCTTAAGACAATTATTATTCAACTGACTTTTTGTCTTTGCTTTTTCAACTTATTTTGTAAGTCACACAGTTATGGAATAAAGAGAGAAAAATATGAAACCACATGTACAACTCTGAGTTTGTATAATTGTGAATTTTGTTTATGAAGTATACACCGTAATGGGCAATGCATGTATATTGCTGTCAGTTTTTTAAATTGTTGTATTTTAAGTAAGGCTGGCAAAGATACTGCAAACAAGACTGCTTCATTTTTGGGGTGAAGTTTAGTTGTCATAAAAAACTCATATCAATCAAACAAAATCAGACACTCTGACTCTTCTATTTGTACCTCCATGCTCGAACCTAACAATAAAATATACAAATACAACATTTATATCTATGTAAAATTTGCTTTAACTACCATTTCGACAATGTCTGCTAGAAGAGATCATCTTAAACTGGAAGGCACATTAAGTCACTTTCTACCGTTTTGAGGAGAAAGATCCACAGAGAGTGCTCCTTTAACTTTGTTCACCGTTAAGTTGTAATAGCGCCCTCATTAGTGTAAAATGAGCCAGTCAATGGTCACGTGCATGCTGAGAATAGGGAGTTTATCAACTTGACCTCTCGTCTGCTCGTCAACTAACTCCACATTTCGCCAATACAGTGTCGTATTCCTGAGTGAAAAACATACAATTACCAACAATAATCTGCTACAAATATACGATGTTATTCCTAGCCAGACATTTTGTTGCGTAACTGGGAACTGTTCCTGTTTTAAAGGAAGGTAATGTATAAAAATGAGCAAGCTTTTAATTTTTATATAAAAAAAAAAATGTCAAAATGTAATAATTAATTGAATTGCCATTGAAACTTGCCTCGTTTTATTTCCGATTTTATATTTAATTTAATCATTATTTAATGTTTTTATTATTATTAGTGTTTAATTGATTTGTACAGCCCACACACACCACAGTTCGCGTTCTTAACTGTTTAATACAGTCGACAGTGCCAGCAGTGGCCATACTCATTCCACTCATTTGCAATGGTTATTTGCAAGGAAGGAAGTAGCAAGTACTATAGGCTATAGGGTTACAGTTCTAATATTATTGACTTCTTCTGTCATGTCTGTTGAATGTGACAATAATACCACTAGGTTAGAGGATAACTTTCCATATGTCGCCACCATTTTTTCACTCATTCTTACAAAAAGGGACAGCCTATCTCATTGAGGTACATGTAAATTGGATATTACAAGTATAGTATATTATTTCGTATCAAATGAAAAAGTGGTGACGCCATACGGAAACTTTTCCCAACTACCTAGTTCAGTAACTGTCAGTCTCTAAAAAAAACCTTGCTTGTTTGTATTAACTATTATAACTATAATTATTTAGGAGGAATGTTTTATTTTCACGTCATGAAACTACACGTAGAAAAGAAACCTCCCCTTCTTATTATTGTACCTTTTAATTTTTTGTATCATTTAACTTATTAATGATTTATGTTTAACATGTTTAAAGCTTTTACTTTTATTTTTAACGTTTCTGTTTCTAACGTTTTGTGTTTCATTGTCAAAACTTTAGAAAATAAATATGCCTAGTCTGTTGATCTCAACTTCTAACATTTATAACCCCCGATATAATAGCCCCAAAGGTTGTATAACCCGTAGCATTTTTTTGTGGTCATATTGGCAAACAATTGGAGGTAATTTTTTTCAAGGAGTAGAATAGAATACAGCATCTTCTTTCCTTACTTTGATTGCTTATTGTAGACCAGCTGATAATCAACGTCGGGAGGATGGGGGGTTAAAATTATTGCAACTACTGATTTCAGTTCAGTTCATTTATTTACACAGTATTCACAAGTATAACAGTCAAATACAATACAGTATTACCAACCTCTTTTAACTTTAATCTACATTTTTAATACAGTACCTTGTGTTTTAGGCCTTGCGACTGTGCCATGGGTGCTAGACATACTTTTAAACTTAGAGCAGCCAAAATGAGTATTGCCACTTTGTGGGGGAATATTTTGTAGAGGCACTGACCTTCTCAGGGCGGTAAAACGATGCATGTACTTCATTGATGCCCCTGGTCGTCATTGTCTTGATGCCCAATAAAGTGAAATTCTCCTCAGAATACATAAAGGTGCCAGTATCCTTAAAAGAAAAAACTGCCTTGCCCTTTCAAGCAAATCTTTGACTGTCCAATGAGCACTGCCTTTGGCATTTGGTTTGCTGTCGTTTTACTGCAGCTCTACATTGAAGGTCAAAACTGTTTTTAAATCGGGAATATGGCTGCAGTTATTGATTGTAAATGTATCAAATGAATACATCGTTTAGGTTCGTTACGCTATAATCAAAAATGACGCTTTCAATCCCGAGTCAAGCTAGGCTTACGTTTCAAGATTTGCAGGTACTCTTACGTTTCAAAATACATTCTCACAAGGACGCTTTTGAATCCCTCACGATTCCCTCCCCCCCCCTAATTACGTGACATTTTGATGATTTTTACAGCAACCATCTATAAAAACATTATTTATGATTCTAGAGCACTAAATTGCGTAAACAGTGAGCCGGTGTGTCCCTTTACAACGTGGGGCAGATCAGGGAGAGTAATGATTATCATTTGCTAATTCAACGGTAAAAATGTTAACCTCCATTGCATACATTGTCATACTGACATAACTTAATCCATTGGTTTTCCTTCTAAATTCTGTTATTAGGTACAGTATAGGAACATTCAGGCAGAATTGTCTACTACTATTAACATCCATCCATCCAGGTCTAGATGAGCAAGTTAAACCACATGTAAAACAATGGGTTGTTGCTTTGGACGAGATGAGGATAAGCACTTGCAGGTTAGTGTCTCTCATGTTCACTAAGAATTTCAACATTCCATTATTGTATTGTAGGGTGCCAAGACTGAGTGGTTAAGAGCATCAAATTCAAGTTCTGGCGATTTAGTCATCCGAGTGTGTGTTTGGGTCCTGGTCATGACTTGTGTTTCCTTTGAGCAAGATGCTTTACTGTGTAATTGCTTCTCTTCGCCAAGTTGTATAAATGGGTACCTGCAAGGGTAGAGATTGATATTGTGTATGAAAAGCCACTGGAGCGCCATGGCAGCTGTGAAAGATTAAAGGAATGTTGTGTTGTTGGTCGAATGAATGGGGCACTGATGTAAAGCTCATTGAGACGTTATTGTGAAATGCGCTATTACAAGAACAAGCTATTGTTATTATTATCATACTGTTTCTTTGTACAGGATGAAAGTGCGGATGAAAGAAGTGGGCTCTTAGCAGATCCTGGTCGACATCCTTCTAGTCGACCAATAAACAGGTACTAAGGCGTTGTATACAATGATGAGAAGGGAAGCTTATTATGACATCGCCCAAGTTGGATAATTCTGTATTATACCAGAAATAGAAATACTTTTTACTAAGTTCTGTATGCTACTCCCATGTAGCAGAATTTACAACAGTTTGGAGACATGCAAATGCCTACAGTTGTGACCAGGGCCCAATTTCAAAGATCTGCTTACTACCAAATTCTGCGCTTGTGATCACCATTTATCAATTTCTGCTCTAGCTGTTTTAGCGAAGAACGCTTAGTAACTTGGACTATGCAGAAATTCCTAGCTAACCTATGTTGATGTAAGCGCAGAAATCATCTTTCACCTGATTCTTTGCTTAAAGTAAAGCAGAGCCTTTAAATTGGATCCTGAAAACACCAGGAAGTGGTATGACTTTTCCATGGGCCCGAATAACAACTGCTTTCTATTGGAATATGCAGACTGTACCAATGTTGTCTACATTCAGGTTTTCAATTACCAGAGCACTATATTTTGGCAGATAAAGATGCTTGGGTATCAAGGTCAACAAGAGACCGCGGTTATTTTTTTCATTGCATTTGGCTCATTTTTATTATTTTCAGTGAGTATGGCAGTCAGAGCCCTAATGCCCTAAAGATAGGTGATGAACAATCAGAGCTAAACAGGATACTGCACAAGGCAGCTAAGTAAGTAATTCTCTTTAGTGTTTCGCATTTATTTCTGGAACGTCATTATTGTACTATGAAAATGTAGTTGAAAGCCAAGGACCCCAATAGACCGATCCATTAGGCTCTGCCCACGGCGCGCGTGTGAGCAAGAACATGTGAGCCTCTCCAATGCCATTCTGCACTACTCTGCCGCGAGCCCCCAAGCATACCCAAACGCATGCCAGACTTTATTCGTTGGACTTTTGGTTGCGCCATAATGGACTTTGATTGGTCAATTACGCAATGGGGCGGAGCTTAATGGATCGTTCTTTTTGATAATGTCGTTTAGCACATAACCTTTATTGTGTTCTTCTGACTTTTCTGAGTTGGAAAAGCCAGATTTCACTGAGTGACTATATTCTGCGACAATGCACAAACCAAATGCATTAAATATTTGTTTTATAAAAACCGCACATAGATCTTCAAATGTCATTTGAAGTTGTTTCCACAATAAACTTAAAAATAGTCACGGAAAGTTGTCAAACTCACAGTTGTCAAATTCTTAATACAAAACTAAACAAAAATAACGAATTCATGTGAACACCAACCTTGTTTGATTCGACCATGTCTTGTTTGGACAAAAAGAACGATTATTTTGGAAGTATTCCATAATTACTGTAGGACTCCTATTTTAAATTAGCGAGTGACTCGACAGTATACAAAACATGGCATGAAAAATGATGAAACTAATCAAATGACAACCAATTGTGTGTTTGGTGTTTACAAATGTTAGTCACTTGTGTTGCGTGTTGAATTTTTCCGTTTTACCAATACAAAATTTATATTTTAATGTTACATGCACTATATTTTTTACCTCCCTCCTAATGTAGCATCCTACAGTCTTTTTCTAAGACGATAGTTTGTCAATGGCTGACAATTTCAAGATTTTATTTGTGTCCTTGGAATGATACGAATGAAATTAATTTGATGATTGATCTTTAATTTGTTCAGTGATGTGATTGATGTATCAGCAATCGACTCACACACAATGGAGCAACATGAATACTTAGACAGAGCCAGGACATACAGGTAATTCCATCATTTCCTTTTTCAATGTTTCCTGTATTTGTTATTAACTTGGCTCCTGCCAATTTAATTTATAAGTACTCAGATATGTAATTACGTACGTGTATTGAAATTTTCTCGTTTATTGTACGTACAATGGCCATGCAACGTGCAGTGTATCTGGAGATTTAGAATGCTGGTAATATTGTGTAAGCTGCACACATGCGCCTTGTATCAAGGAATACAGGTTTCCTCCAGGTTATTTTTGCTAACATTTGAGTGCCTCAGAAAACAGAAAGTTGTGTGTGCTTAGCCCGTTTCTCCTTTTTTAAAGTCTGTATAATAATAATAGTTAGTGTATAGTAGCGCTTTTTACGACTGAAGGGTGTCCCAAAGCGCTTTACATTTTTACCCCTGGTCACTGGGCCTTAAATCATTCCTTGAACCATCTCAGCTCCCTGGGGAGTATACAGCCTTGTGCAACTAAATGCGTTACTGAGCTAAATCAATCACAAAACCATCTCTGCCCACAGATACCATTTACATTTGTATGTCACGCATAGAGTATTTTATTAGATACAACAGCCTGTTCCAATCACCCTCTTTAGACCTAATTGCATACCTTTTTGTCAGCAATGACTCACTCTTTGGTAAAATTTATTTGAAATGTTGTGATTCGTGCATTGGAAATGTATTTGTTGTTGCCCTTCAATATTGTTTGTTTTACCTGTGGTGGCTCTTGCTTTTGACCATTTTTATATGACGGCAGAATTTTTAATTTTTTGCTATTGTTGAAAAATATTAAGATTTTGTTGTTGCATGGTTGGCATAGTTGGATTGTGTGTAAAGCGCTCGCCTCTCACCAAGGTGACCCTGGTTCGATTCCCAGCCAGGGCCATATGTGAGTTGAGTTGTGCGTTGGTTCTCTGCTGTGCCACAAGGGTTTTCCGGTTTTCCTCCCTCGGGAAAAACCAAACACTTTCCATCACGGCTGTGCTCCATGGTCATAATGAGTTGATGTGGCTGGCAGCCAATTGTGCCCTTGCATGCCTGCTTCTGGAACACGTTGTAGCCGCGTAACTGCGAGTAAGGATGATTATCCCCCCCCAAATTATTTATTATTTATTTATATCTTTGACAGCTCACGAGTAGCCGTAGTTGTTACTGGGACTAAGAAGTCCTCCTCTAGTTTACTGGTCTTGCCACATGGTGTCTCTGTGCCATACACAGTGTTGGCTGATGAGCCAGTCTCACTTGCAGATATTAATTTGGTAAGTATAGTTATAATACATATTTTTGAAATGTCATGAAAGTTCACATCTGAAATAGTTAGGAGCGACTGGCGGGCTAGAAGTCGAAAGATCAACTATTTCAGTAAATAGGAACAACTCTGAAGCGCCTTCAGACGCGGATCTTGTTATGAGCCGAGCCAATGTAAATGTTATGTAAAGTTCTTCTGTCTAAAACCAAAATTTGTAATATGATTCACTGCGATCCTTCATCACTTTAATAACATCCAAAACCATCTCAGAACACGAAATGTTGGACTCTTTAATTATAGTGAAATGTATGATCCCGTGTAAAGTACTAGTGTTGTCCTCAGTTCAACTGAATCAAACAAACATGTTATTTGATGCTGATGGGTTTCTGGGTATTACATGTAGGACATATAATGGTGCCGGAGAAAACAGGAAATGCTGCCCTGTATGAGGTTGACCACTTCCTCTTTTGAAAAATAATGCACAGCGCTCGGTAAACGTGCATATTGATGAAGTGCACATTACACGGCACGGTAGAAAAACTGGAGTCGGGTAAAATATACTCAGTTATAAGCCAGAATTTAAGCTTCTTTGGTTGAATTCAACCAGTATGAGTGACTTCAGCCATGAAGTAGGATCCCATTTCTGCAAACAAAAACACTCTGGAATTGTTTTTTAAAGATAATGGATTTTGTAGCTAAACATTTTGCAGAGATTTTATTATTCGGGAAACTGTTGTAGGTGGTTTAGTTGGTGAACGTGCAGTTTGTGACAATTGTATGATGACATACAGCCACTGGCTTCAACTGCCTGTTACATATTGCATTAAACATGTTAAATCTTTGGTTGAATTTGGTAGCCAATCAAATAGCTAGCTTCGGAAGCACTCCAAAGCATGTTTGGGGATATTTGATCATGAAATGGTCTATTACAAAGTTGCATGTCCGATGACAGAAAGTCATTGTATAAAACAGAAAGTTTGAAACAATTTCTTTTGAGAAGAGCTGGTTGAAACTCATCATCAACCAGTAAACTCTGGTCGTCTTATGTACACTTTAATAATGAAATAGTTATGTGGTGTGCAATACACATGTCTGAGTCATGCATTGTATTCTGGTATTGACATCAGATGACCTTTGATAATGCAAACAAGATCAACCTTCAAGCAGTAAACATATAATTCTCAATTTGCCGTATTCATGCATGACACTTACTGTATATCTACTATAGTTTTAAATAGATGTGCACTACAAAACTACTATGATTAAAAAGTTTTGAGTTATATTATTGAATGTGCAAACAAACTTCTTATAAAGTCAAAGTTGGAGATGAAACTTTGCATGCTTGAAATGTTGTCTAATTTCATGCTGCGTATTTAAAAGCTTCAATTTGGTGCTCTTTTTCCAGAGGCTAGAGTTTGTATGTTTTATGTATTTCTACTGTTTGTCTGTAGTTTGATAATTACCTGAATAATAATACTCAATAATAATGGCAATAATAATAGTTATGAACGGATTACCGTTTGTACAAATACTGTATGGAAATGTAAATCATTGCATCAGGCTTTTGAACCAAACCATTATCATCAATGGTTTAAATGAGGGTCAAATGTTTAAAGTACCAAAGGTACTGCACTTGAAGATTACATTCCAAAATGAAAGATCTGATGGACCTGTTATGCACGTGGCTCCATCAGCTGTGTGCAAGCAGTGCATACCTAAACATGTTGTTTATTATGCACAGCATTTTGAGTTGAAACAAGAGATACATGAAACCCGAATGTAACACTGGATACAATAGAGACAAATATGTTGGCATGTACAGTAGATGTTCAGTAGATGTTGGGAACCCAAGTCATATTTGGGAAAGATTTGTTTTATCGCATTCTTGTATTATTATAAATGGCTGCCGTTTCATAAGCCAAGGGTGGTGGGTGCTCCCTGCTTTTGTTGCTTCCTACTTTTGTTCCAGCCGTCGATTTCACCAAACTCTTCCTAATTTAGGATTAATCTTAAGACTTAGGACGAGTCCCAGCCCTGCACTGTAGCATGCAAACCTTCAGACTACTCGGCCTAACTCGATATAGGATTCATCCTAGCATTTCGTGAAATCGGCTGCTGGGCCCTTTGCAAAGATCATTTGAGCATTTAGTAAATTACTGTCTTTCCATAGTAATTAATTGTGGATTTTACTGAGAGAAGCTGTTCTTCCCCTTTAACTTCAATGCCTTGATTTTTACAGTACAATTGTTACTTCCATATCTTTCTATATCTGTCACTTTATTATTACTTTATGCCTGTGATTTTTTTCACAGAACTCGTGGAAAGTACCGAGTTATTAGTGCTTACACACACCGATGTATATGGGTAAAACCGAAATGAATATTCTTTATCCTTGATGCATATTCAACATCATCTTTATTAGTGTTCTTGTTCTTTTTCCTTCTCTTATACATTTTTTCAGATCACAGTTGCTTCTGAAAATGCCTCCAAGGCAGTCAGTGGCGTCAAAGTAAAACACAGAGAGGATCTGGTTGTGCAGTTTCCAATGGTCTGACAGATGCCGTAATACAAATGTAATTTGTACATACAATTTTGAACAAAAAAATACATTACGTTTGTAAGACTTATTGTATCAATTGGTATGATGTACAGTCAATACGCTCGTGTTGTTCGATGGAACAAACGTATCATTGATGGTGGAAATGATTTGTTTTCTAACAAAACTCCCAAAAAAGATAAATAATTTAAATACCCATGTCCAGCCAGGCCATAGATCCAACCTATGCCTAGATCTTAAGACTAGTGGGCAGGATTTGTGGAGTGTCGATGCTAAGTGGTCTATTGCACCTGGCTCAAGTTCTAGTGTTGACAGGTCACTGGTCATGGCACTTTGTGTCTTTGTGCAAAAGACTTAACTATATTTACTTCGTCCTTGGGATGGGGCATTAAGTCGTAGGTCCTGGGCAATGAACATAAAAGAACCATGTACAACTATTGTTCAGAGAAAGGCTTTGGCCACAGTGTGTTCTAGTATGGTTAGCTGCAAATCTGTCAACCCTTATGGTTGTTAACTAATCACATGGACACATTGTATTGTGAAATAAAGGCAGATGATGTGGCATCTGTCAGTGTAGTCAGGTAGTATGAGTCATTACCTGTGTGTCATGAAACCAGGAGTTGTCCCTTACTGAGGGGTTTACAGTCTGACCTGTTTTTTTTGCAATTACATGAAGTTAAACTCCCAAAGCATTCACTGATCCATAAGGATGTAGTTACGCTTACTGTAAGCAAAGAATTGGTGCTTATAGGGAAGCATGGAATTCCGGGATTGCGTCAAGGGTATTGCGCGGGTTAAGCAGGAAATTTTGTGCGTGCTCCACATAACTACATTTCCTAGGCATTACTAGGCATTCTTCACTTACACAGTTCGCGCAGAAGTTAGATGCTTAGCACCCTTGTGGCATTACAGAATACATGCCCATGAACTACCCCTAAGTTTGCCAACCCTGAAATGCCCAGTACTGTACAATGTAACTCTTTATGTAAAAAAAAAGTGACACCGTCAATATTCATTTTTTGCTGTTGTGGGAATTCAGGTATGGTACATTTCTTTGCCTGAACACTGTCAATTTTACTTTTTAATGAGAGACAAACTTTGCCAGCCAGCAACATGATATCATGTGGTTAAAAAGCATACCTACATGTCGGTGTCAACCCTTTTTATTTTGTACCATGTAATATCATCCCTGTGGTTTTAAACGATGGTTGTAATTCTAATACTGCCCTTTTGAATAAATCATTTGAAACAGTTTTTTTTTAATGACAAATGATGTACTTTTTGTTATGGGTAGTACAACTGATTTAAAGGCAGTGGACACTATTGGTAATTACTCAAAATAATAATTGGCATAAAACCTTTCTTGGTGACGACTAATGGGGAAAGGTTGATGGTACAAAACATTGTGAGAAATGGCTCCCTCTGAAGTGCCATAGTTTTTGAGAAAGAAGTAGTTTTCCACGAATTTGATTTTGAGACATCAGATTTAGAACTTAAGGCCTCGAAATCAACCATCTAAACACACACAACTTCGTGTGACAAGAGTTATTTTTCTTTCATTATTATCTCGCACCTTCAATGACTGATTGAGCTCAAATTTTCACGGGTTTATTATTGTATGCATATATTATGTTGAGATACACCAACTGTGAAGGTTAGTCGTTGACAATTACCAATAGTGTCCACTGACTTTAAGGGTGATATATGGGTAATTTTATAGCATCTTTGATATTTTTTTTCTGTGAAGGGCGCCCATAATTTCACCAATCAAGATTAGCAAAAAGTGACGGCTAAGATGTCGCAAAAAAAGGTATATATTCAGTTCAATTGCTTTGTTGTTATTGTTTGGGAGGGGTTTTATGATGTTTGGTTTGGGTTTTCTTTCTTCCAATCTTTGTACAATCCAAGAAAAAGTCTTTTTGAAAGGACCATTTTGATCAGCAGCCGATTTCACCAAAGTAGTGAGTTATTGCGCCATGTCGTACAACTTTGTGAAATTGGCTGTACATGTAGGGCCCAATTTCATGGCACTGCTTTGCAGAATTCTGTGTTTTTACTATGCCCTGTAAAGTGTGTGATTTCTATAGGACCTACGTGCAGAATTCCAGGATAAGCATGGGCATGCCATTGGACCCAGACTTGATTTTGTAAATGTAATGCCGTTTTGGCTGGATTGCATTTATCATTTGTAAAGCTTTATGTATCACTACTTTATGTAATAAAACAATATCAGTTTCTTAATTGAAAAACTAATCGTTGCAGTTTTTATCCTTCATACTGCACTTGCTTACTACGTTAAGTTGAATGTAAAAGTCTATTGATGACGGAAGAAGGCTGGTATAACAGAAGGTTTTACCAATACACAAAATAACATCAAATTAGACACGTTTAATTGAAGTACTGCTACACATTTATTATGGCAAAATTGTTAAGTTAAACTTATTTCACTTGTGGAAGCAACACTGGTACTTGTTTAGTTAAATGTTTGTCACAGTTGTATCATTCTGACTCTGCAATTCTCGCAATACCATCAGTGTTCTCCCGAGACTGCTGGCCCCCACAAGACTACTGCTGTTGCGACTCTGATCTCTTGTAACAGAGGGCAGTCGGGTATACAAGAGCCGCATGCGCGAGCAGTTTTCAACCACTATGAGAGCTACATGTAGCTACTCAACGTATTACGCTTTCACAACCTTAACGATTTGTTCACAAGTCTATTAATGACACCAATCTATCAGAACATATTTCTGTTTTGATCTTGATGTCTGATAAGATTTTGTTAGAGTGTGATCTTATTCTCTTGCCTGGCTGACGTGAAAAATAAGCAATACAACTCGTTCTTAACTGTCAACAAAAGTTGTTGTACTCCCACGATCAAAATTAATAGTGGCATTTTTAAGGTTGGAAACCAGGTTTAATTATGTTTTTTTTTTTTTTAATATGGAATGGATTCTGAATTGGAATGCAATAGTGATCATTCCTGTTGGTTTCATTTTGCAAAATTAGTAAAGAAAGTAAAGTGTTCAGACATTAACATGGCAAATTACAGCGATACAGTTCTGTTTATATTACCACTAGCACTATCAATCTCAAATTACAAAAATACAATTTGTTTGTGTACATTTAATTTTCCACCCCATAAAATAAGTTCATCAGATCATACATTTACATACATGTTTAATAATTATAATCAAAATGAAAATATACATTTCCCCGTTTAAAAATCTGTGTACAAAAATTGATCTAATGACTAATAACAAAAATGGACGGAATTTACTGATAGTTTTGAACATATTAATATCAAGTCAACTGGATGTTGACTTTCATGTACTGATAATTTATACAAACTCATACATAAACATAGTTTTACATGTATTTACCCTACAAAATGAAAGTAAAAGAATTTGTACCAGATCTGAGATTATGTTAATTCTACATTCAGTGAGAAATAATTGTTGAAAGGAATCCAACATTTTACAAACTCATAACCAAAGTTGAAACAAAAACTCAGTTTGCCTTTAAGAAATTTGATGCATGCTGAGGTTGAAATGTGAGTAAGGACGACAAGTGTTATTTGCTATTCAACTAATCGCACAGCAAAATGATGCCACTTGTTGACTATTGCAATTTTTAAATAAACTTATTCACAATAAACCAAAACCATTCGTTTTTATGTTTCCATATCAATGTCAAAATTTGATATAACTGACTGTGACTGTGTGAATGTTCTCAAAGAAATCTCGGCAAAAAAATCCTAAATGATACACTTCCTCCTAATTGAACCCATTCACCCCTAAACTCGAAACAGTTTATGACTCTTCCTTTTTCTTCGGTGGCTTTCGTTTCCCATAAGTCCGTTCCCATGTAACGGCATTCTGGCGATCGGATTTAGTGACACAGCTGAAGTCAATCTTCTTCAGTTGTGGAAGTTTAGCTACGATGCTTTGTCTGTAACCCTTCTGATCCTCAATGGGATTCCCATGAAGGGTCAGAGCGATCAGATTGGGTAGGCCAGCAAGCTTCTCCATCTCACTGATGTTGGTGATGTTGTTGCCATGGAGATACAACACTTTCAGCTTGGTGTATTTCAGAAGTATCTGAAAAGTAGGAGAAAGGATATGTCTGTTTTATTTAGCCTCATCAGTTTTCAATTAACTGTTCTCTCTGGGGCCCCTGGACACGTACACAATTAAAAGTTAGGTTTAACTCAATTTTCCCAAGCTGTTCTTTGCTTTGAGAATATGGATTCTATCGTGTCTACAGTTGATCTTTTTCATGCTGCGCCACCAGGTATCTGGAAATCTCGACCACTTGCTCTTTGATCTTGTCTAGTACCCAAAAAATTCAAATCTCTTCTCAAAACTTATCTTATGTCACATGAATTCAAGGACTAATTTGACTTATTTGGTTGTGTCTGTTTTTCTTTTGTTTTGTTTTTGGTTTGACTGCACCTTGAACGGTGGATATGTGCTCATTACAAGTCATTGATGTATTGGTTGCACTGAAAAGCAAAGGATGCTTATTTTATCACACAAGCGCCTTAAGCGTAACTGAATTACGGGTATTAGCGCTATAAGAAGCCACTATTGTCTTAATAGACTGGCCTTATACTTCGCTGTTGTAAGGGCAAGGCAGTTTCTCCTTATAAAATGGCATGTATGGTGGCAAGTTAAATTTCTACCGTAACATTTCAAGGGGCACCAATACTAGGAGCAATGTAGGCAATTGCTTCCATTACCTCCATGAAGTATTAGGCCTGCAAAGTACAAACCTTCATAACTCATTCTCTGATCAGTTTCCATGCCATGATTACGTTTGTGTTTACTTTGGTAACTCGGCAGGATCCTAAAGTGAGGACATTAAGCCAAGGATGCTTGATTGTTGGTAGGGTGCTTGATTGTTGGTGGGGTGCAGATTGGACACAAAAGTGCTATCATGAACGAAACTTGTTAAGCTTGGTAAGAAATCTTGATAGGCAAACTTTTTGATTTCCGTATTAGCAGTTTGTGAGAGCTACTTACTGGATCAATTTTAGAGAAGTCGTTAAAGGAGAGGTCAATCCAGGTCAAATCTTCTGGGAATTCAACGATCTTGATCAGGGTGGTGTCAAGGCCTGTCATCTCCGACATCTGATTGTTATTAAGCTTAACTGTTTGGGTGTTGACCTTCCCTTCAGAATTCTTGTCATTTTTGTTGATTTTCACTCTCGGATCTTCATCCAGTACATCTGCAAAAAAAAAAAACATACAAAGTTTTCTCAATATTCAAATACAAGACTCCCATAATTAAAAAATAAAGGCATGAGAAATGCTGTGAATTACGGGTAGATTTTTCTTTTGGTGAAGATCCTAAACTCTTTTTCCTAAAACACTATTACGTCATACAATACTAGTGCCCTCTTTAAATGTGAACTCCAGTAGCCAAAATTTGATACAGTTTACAATACTTTGCAATCCTGATTGTCTAAGGGTGTATGATATAATTACATTGGGCTGATTTCTTCAGAAAAGGAGGTGCAAGGATCGAGTCCCACTTTTAAAACTTTGGTTTTATCCCCAAAATTAAGAGTCCTCTTTATGGTAATACAGGTACATGTATATTGATTCCCAATTTGATTTGTTTATAACAAAACCCCCCACTTGTTAGGAAATAAAGTCTGAATTATATTAAATAATTAGCTGATTACCATCTCATGACTGCAGAATATGTCACGTTCACCAAAACCATTAAAATAAACGGCTGCTTATCAAAGATACCCAGTACATGTACCAGGTATATATCAGCTGCCACAAAAAGGAAAGCATTACCAATTGTTTTTAAGGGAGCCATTAACAGAAAGTTCAAGACAAGATACTCTAGATTGTAACAATTTAAACAAGTTGCTTCACCTTCCACTAATAGCATTCCCTTGAATGAATAATCCAAAGTTGGATGGTTGCAGTTGTCATTCTTGGCATCAATGCCACCTCTTGGGCTTAACTCAGTCATTGCATCTACTTCCAGCTTACATGTATGATGTAGGTTACCTAGGAGTGGGAGATGACATGAAATTGATATATTATCATATATCTTATTTAAATTAAAACAGCACACTATTGCGGTAGTGTTACTTAAACTAATTAGTGAATTTAAATCGTGTTTCTTATGCCTTTGGGAAGTAATGTTTGTTCATTTATATTGTAAGCTTGTGTTTTGTAGATCCTCTCATTTCAACCACCCCAGGCCCTCAACCCATCCCAGTTACAATGCCCAACCAGGCAGTGCTCTGTTCGTTTACGATGCTCGCCGTTCACGCATTAAAGCGCACACATCACTTTAACACAATGCAATGTGCTGAAGTACTAGAAATAGTAGCTTTGTAATCCCCCTTTAACAAAAGGTTTAGTTCGACTCGGCAGGCTCGGCTGAAGCTCAGCAGGACATTGGTCTACTGGACTGTCCACTGGCGGTCGCACTAAATACCGACAACTCACGACCCCTCACGACAACAAATTTAATGCACTTTAAAAGAACATTTGAACATAAGTCAACCGTTAAATGTAGAAGTGTCATGCATCCAAATCACTTTCAGATTAATGATTTTTTTTATTTTGAACTGTAAAGAGAAAGATTTTTCACCCCAAATTAGTAACCAACGCTATTAACCGCCATGTTGTCTTTCGACTTACCTAGACGATAACATTATACTGCGAGGATTATTTCTAAGGACTGAGTTGCATTCTATTCTTCTCGTAAATAACAAAGCCACCACTCTGGAATTTGAAGTTACGAGGGGACATTTAAATATAATATTTTGATATTGAAACTCCATGAGAGCTGAGGCATATAAAAGGGTAACTAATCATCTTGCATTTAGTATTACCCGTGAACAAAAATGAAAGCGGTGAACATGTTGAGGGAAGTAAAGAACATGCGCTGCAACACAACTTTGGCAATTTGTTAACTCAACAAAAAGGCAATGCAAATTGCAAGCATTATGATGAATGGTGGGGAAACTGATGTTATTGATGGTAAACGCTCCTAAATTATTCACAACCTATTATTTTTCAAAAGCATCATCGGATCAGAGATTAGTAATCTCTGATCCGACGAGGCCCAAAATGATACTAGACCCTACTTCTAGAAACTATAAGGCTATAATATATCCTATCGTCATACGTTATCGACCCTCATATGTTTTCGAACCCCAACTTTGATTCGCGTTTACCGCTAGATTGTGCAAGCTGCACCGGTTGCAGAAGCCCCGCAGTTTACTCACGGTCTGTATTTTTATCAGGCTTAATCATGCTGAGAATAAAGTTTCCTGATGTTGGTTATGCTCAAACATTTATAAAATGATTGATTTTTGGTACAAATCACTACACATTATTATGCCAACATTCAATTGATATCAATATAAACCACAAGGGAAACTGACTGGGTAAATTTGTAAATGATTTTTGGGGTTGAACAAAGAATTGACTGGAGTGGGATTCGAACCAATCTCGAAAGTTCGAAACAAAACTACTAACTCACTAGACGGATCACGTGAGGTGGTTACTAATTGGGATTCTATGGTGTGCCAATATGAGGAAAAAAATTAAAATATTGTAAGTGAAAATGACACTTTTATTTTTTTGATTAAAGCCATTGGAACCTTTCGGTACAGAAAAAAAACAAGTTCACAGATTTACAAATAACTTACAGGGTTTACAGCAGGTAGTGGTGAAAGACTTCTCTTGAAATATTATTCCATGAAATGCTTTACTTTTTGAGAAAACAGTAAAACAATATCAATTCTCGTTGGCGAGAATTACGGATTTATTTTAAACACATGTCATGGCACGGAGAAACGTGCGGATACACGGGTGGAGATAAGGCGAGGTACACATTACTATTTTATATAAGAATGTTAGGTACACTACATAATTAGATCGTTTACGTTCCAGTCATTACAATTTACCTTAATTTTTTATTTTTATAGTTTGTACTAAAAACAATTTTAGTTAATTTTACAACCATTTTATTAACCTACCCTCCTCCCTGACCGCCACCGTGACCTTGTTGTAACTTGAATTGACGAATTTGGTTAACAAAACAAATCTTCGAGATTGCGTATGATGAACTATGGATAAAAATACAATCTTAAAGTCATTCAGCAGGATGAAGCGCCACAAAAAGTCTAAAGACACGGAAGATGTTTAAGTCGCCATCTTGGTTGTTCAGGGTAACGAACTTTAGTAGTAGAGATAGAGGACTTAAACTTGTCTAAGTCGTATTGTACTTTTTTGACCGCATGAGGGCGTATGTATGTGTTTTTCCATAGAAATAAAACCCGGGTCTCACAACGAAACCGCACGCACAATGAGACACTCAGCGTTCTCCGGGTTCTATTTCTATGGTGTTTTCATAAAATTATGCGGGTAAACTACAAACCGGCAATTAAATTAATATGAAGCTGTAATGTTGATGCAAGACAATTACTGTTTCCCTGACAGCGTCCCCATGTGACCATGCATTTGTTTTAGAAAATAATGTTGAAGTTGGGATTCAATTGTACGTAGGCCCAACACCTATACCATAACTAATTAGTGTAGTGATATTTTCCCTGTTATTTTGTATACAGCAAAAACTTTCATTGCGGAAACATGCAAATCCATGGTGAACGTGCATGGCCAAAATGTTCTACTAAACTGTGAAATACACTTGCTTGCATAGCAACATATTATGCTACAGTAAGCACGAACATATTCTTACTGGTAAGCAACACTATGAACTTGGGACCAACATCTAAACCGAGGCATAGAAACAACTCTAGCCTGACGCCATTGTCTCAGCTTATTATGCTTATTAGGGACAATACTGTAGGCGCATGATTGAAGACTGCAACAAGACTTCTTAAACTGGTTCTGTCTCTAGCCATTGGGATGCCACATCGAAATGTTACCCCAAAAGCCTTAAATATAGTTTTAAATTACCTTTTAAAGGTGTTTTCCCACGTAGAATGAACAATATCCAACTTGTGGTTGTAAGGGAAATAACCGGGCATTAAACTATTCATGTGACGTCACGCTATTGCTGTGAGGGACCGTGTTCACGTAGGGACCGTAAGCAACAACTTTAAAGATTGCAGAAACTTATTCACTACATGTATACATATCTTTTCCTGGTTCTCACATCAAATGGTTAGGCCTACACCTGCTAGTCTATGCGGTGGGCCATTATATAATCACAATACATGGCTTCGGTTGTCATGGTTAAGCAAAACCGCACGTCCTGTACTCCAACAAGTTAACATTTGTGTTAGATGGTCTGTCCACTAAGCTTTGGTTCATTGTTAATAACAATAGTGCTTGCCAGTTGTAGAAAGATACCACAAAATGTCCCTTTCAACCAGTCGATACTGCCCATCTATGTTAACCATTGCCAGTGGAGCCTTCATGTAAGGCACGTTGGCAGTCTAGGGTCTTTTAATAAAGAACTTAACTCTTGTGACATAACTTTTTTGTTTTATCCGATATCAAATGTTGGTTGATAAAACTTTTGCCTACTGAGTCTATGAATTCAAACTATAAAATTCACTTTTGCGCTATGAAAAATTCGCATATAAAATAGAGAAGAAATTAAATTGGATTGATAAATTATGTGTTAACTCAAGTGCTTACTTACGAACACCTCATTTAAAAGGAAAGTAACATTTAAAGAAAATCTCAGAGCTTTAAATGTAGTTTTACTTTCTTTAGTATGGTTTTTTCCCCCATGCAATGAACCATATCTAATTTGTGGCTGTATGGAATCAACCGGACATTAACTATTCATGTGACGTCATGCTATTGCTGTGAGGGACCGGGTTCACGTGGTAGGGACCGTAAGCAACAACTTTAAAGATTGCTGAAACTTATTCACTACATGTATACATATCTTTTCCTGGTTCTCACATCAAATGGTTAGGCCTACACGTACTAGTCTATGCGGTGGCCCATTATATAATCACAATACATGGCTTCGGTTGTCATGGTTAAGCAAAACTAAATCACCTTTGTTCCAAAACCGCACGTCCTTTACTCCAACAAGTTAACTTTTGTGTTAGATTGTCTGTCCACTACGCTTTGGTTCATTGTTAATAACAATAGTGCTTGCCAGTTGTAGAAAGATACTACAAAATGTCCCTTTCAACCAGTCGATACTGCCCATCTATGTTAACCATTGTCAGTGGAGCCTTCATAAAAGGCACGTTGGCAGTCTAGGGTCTTTTAATAAAGAATTTAACTTCTGTGACATAACTTTTTTGTTTTATCCGATATAAAATGTTGGTTGATAAAACTTTTGCCTACTGAGTCTACGAATTCAAACTATAAACTTCACTTTTGCGCTATGAAAAATTCGCATATAAAAAGAAGAAGAAATTAAATTGGCTTGATAAATTATGTGTTAACTCAAGTGCTTACTTATGAACATCTAACTAAAAAGGAAAGTAACATTTAAAGAAAATCTCAGAGCTTTCAATATAGTTTTTACATTATTTAGTACAGTATTTTCCCCCCTGGAATGAACCATATCCAATTTGTGGTTGTAAGGGAAATAACCGGACATTGAACTATTCATGTGACGTCACGCTATTGCTGTGAGGGACCGTGTTCACGTAGGGACCGTAAGCAACAACTTTAAAGATTGCTGAAACTTATTCACTACATGTATGCATATCTTTTCCTGATTCTCACATCAAATGGTTAGACCTACACCTACTAGTCTATGCGGTGGGCCATTATATAATCACAATACATGGCTTCGGTTGTCATGGTTAAGCAAAACTTAATCACCATTGTTCCAAAACCGCGTCCTATCCTTCAACAAGTAAACCTTTGTGTTAGATGGTCTGTCCACTACGCTTTAGTTCATTGTTAATAACAATAGTGCTTGCCAGTTGTAGAAAGATACCACAAAATGTCCCTTTCAACCAGTCGATACTGCCCATCTATGTTAACCATTGCCAGTGGAGCCTTCATGTAAGGCACGTTGGCAGTCTAGGGTCTTTTAATAAAGAACTTAACTCTTGTGACATAACTTTTTTGTTTTATCCGACATAAAATGTTGGTTGATAAAACTTTTGCCTACTGAGTCTATGAATTCAAACTATAAAATTCACTTTTGCGCTATGAAAAATTCGCATATAAAATAGAGAAGAAATTAAATTGGATTGATAAATTATGTGTTAACTCAAGTGCTTACTTACGAACACCTCATTAAAAAGGAAAGTAACATTTAAAGAAAATCTCAGAGCTTTAAATGTAGTTTTACTTTCTTTAGTATAGTTTTTTCCCCCGTGCAATGAACCATATCTAATTTGTGGCTGTATGGAATCAACCGGACATTAAACTATTCATGTGACGTCACGCTATTGCTGTGAGGGACCGTGTTCACGTAGGGACCGTAAGCAACAACTTTAAAGATTGCTGAAACTTATTCACTACATGTATACATATCTTTTCCTGGTTCTCACATCAAATGGTTAGGCCTACACGTACTAGTCTATGCGGTGGCCCATTATATAATCACAATACATGGCTTCGGTTGTCATGGTTAAGCAAAACTAAATCACCTTTGTTCCAAAACCGCACGTCCTTTACTCCAACAAGTTAACTTTTGTGTTAGATTGTCTGTCCACTACGCTTTGGTTCATTGTTAATAACAATAGTGCTTGCCAGTTGTAGAAAGATACTACAAAATGTCCCTTTCAACCAGTCGATACTGCCCATCTATGTTAACCATTGCCAGTGGAGCCTTCATAAAAGGCACGTTGGCAGTCTAGGGTCTTTTAATAAAGAATTTAACTTCTGTGACATAACTTTTTTGTTTTATCCGATATAAAATGTTGGTTGATAAAACTTTTGCCTACTGAGTCTACGAATTCAAACTATAAACTTCACTTTTGCGCTATGAAAAATTCGCATATAAAAAGAAGAAGAAATTAAATTGGCTTGATAAATTATGTGTTAACTCAAGTGCTTACTTATGAACATCTTATTAAAAAGGAAAGTAACATTTAAAGAAAATCTCAGAGCTTTCAATATAGTTTTTACATTATTTAGTACAGTATTTTCCCCCCTGGAATGAACCATATCCAATTTGTGGTTGTAAGGGAAATAACCGGACATTGAACTATTCATGTGACGTCACGCTATTGCTGTGAGGGACCGTGTTCACGTAGGGACCGTAAGCAACAACTTTAAAGATTGCTGAAACTTATTCACTACATGTATACATATCTTTTCCTGATTCTCACATCAAATGGTTAGACCTACACCTACTAGTCTATGCGGTGGGCCATTATATAATCACAATACATGGCTTCGGTTGTCATGGTTAAGCAAAACTTAATCACCATTGTTCAAAAACCGCGTCCTATCCTTCAACAAGTAAACCTTTGTGTTAGATGGTCTGTCCACTACGCTTTAGTTCATTGTTAATAACAATAGTGCTTGCCAGTTGTAGAAAGATACCACAAAATGTCCCTTTCAACCAGTCGATACTGCCCATCTATGTTAACCATTGCCAGTGGAGCCTTCATGTAAGGCACGTTGGCAGTCTAGGGTCTTTTAATAAAGAACTTAACTCTTGTGACATAACTTTTTTGTTTTATCCGATATAAAATGTTGGTTGATAAAACTTTTGCCTACTGAGTCTATGAATTCAAACTATAAAATTCACTTTTGCGCTATGAAAAATTCGCATATAAAATAGAGAAGAAATTAAATTGGATTGATAAATTATGTGTTAACTCAAGTGCTTACTTACGAACACCTCATTAAAAAGGAAAGTAACATTTAAAGAAAATCTCAGAGCTTTAAATGTAGTTTTACTTTCTTTAGTATAGTTTTTTCCCCCGTGCAATGAACCATATCTAATTTGTGGCTGTATGGAATCAACCGGACATTAAACTATTCATGTGACGTCACGCTATTGCTGTGAGGGACCGTGTTCACGTAGGGACCGTAAGCAACAACTTTAAAGATTGCTGAAACTTATTCACTACATGTATACATATCTTTTCCTGGTTCTCACATCAAATGGTTAGGCCTACACGTACTAGTCTATGCGGTGGCCCATTATATAATCACAATACATGGCTTCGGTTGTCATGGTTAAGCAAAACTAAATCACCTTTGTTCCAAAACCGCACGTCCTTTACTCCAACAAGTTAACTTTTGTGTTAGATTGTCTGTCCACTACGCTTTGGTTCATTGTTAATAACAATAGTGCTTGCCAGTTGTAGAAAGATACTACAAAATGTCCCTTTCAACCAGTCGATACTGCCCATCTATGTTAACCATTGCCAGTGGAGCCTTCATAAAAGGCACGTTGGCAGTCTAGGGTCTTTTAATAAAGAATTTAACTTCTGTGACATAACTTTTTTGTTTTATCCAATATAAAATGTTGGTTGATAAAACTTTTGCCTACTGAGTCTACGAATTCAAACTATAAACTTCACTTTTGCGCTATGAAAAATTCGCATATAAAAAGAAGAAGAAATTAAATTGGCTGATAAATTATGTGTTAACTCAAGTGCTTACTTATGAACACCTCATTAAAAAGGAAAGTAACATTTAAAGAAAATCTCAGAGCTTTCAATATAGTTTTACTTTCTTTAGTATAGTTTTTCCCCCGTGCAATGAACCATATCCAATTTGTGGTTGTAAGGGAAATAACCGGACATTGAACTATTCATGTGACGTCACGCTATTGCTGTGAGGGACCGTGTTCACGTAGGGACCGTAAGCAACAACTTTAAAGATTGCTGAAACTTATTCACTACATGTATACATATCTTTTCCTGATTCTCACATCAAATGGTTAGGCCTACACGTACTAGTCTATGCGGTGGCCCATTATATAATCACAATACATGGCTTCGGTTGTCATGGTTAAGCAAAACTTAATCACCATTGTTCAAAAACCGCGTCCTATCCTTCAACAAGTAAACCTTTGTGTTAGATGGTCTGTCCACTACGCTTTAGTTCATTGTTAATAACAATAGTGCTTGCCAGTTGTAGAAAGATACCACAAAATGTCCCTTTCAACCAGTCGATACTGCCCATCTATGTTAACCATTGCCAGTGGAGCCTTCATGTAAGGCACGTTGGCAGTCTAGGGTCTTTTAATAAAGAACTTAACTCTTGTGACATAACTTTTTTGTTTTATCCGATATAAAATGTTGGTTGATAAAACTTTTGCCTACTGAGTCTATGAATTCAAACTATAAAATTCACTTTTGCGCTATGAAAAATTCGCATATAAAATAGAGAAGAAATTAAATTGGATTGATAAATTATGTGTTAACTCAAGTGCTTACTTACGAACACCTCATTAAAAAGGAAAGTAACATTTAAAGAAAATCTCAGAGCTTTAAATGTAGTTTTACTTTCTTTAGTATAGTTTTTCCCCCGTGCAATGAACCATATCTAATTTGTGGCTGTATGGAATCAACCGGACATTAAACTATTCATGTGACGTCACGCTATTGCTGTGAGGGACCGTGTTCACGTAGGGACCGTAAGCAACAACTTTAAAGATTGCTGAAACTTATTCACTACATGTATACATATCTTTTCCTGGTTCTCACATCAAATGGTTAGGCCTACACGTACTAGTCTATGCGTTGGCCCATTATATAATCACAATACATGGCTTCGGTTGTCATGGTTAAGCAAAACTAAATCACCTTTGTTCCAAAACCGCACGTCCTTTACTCCAACAAGTTAACTTTTGTGTTAGATTGTCTGTCCACTACGCTTTGGTTCATTGTTAATAACAATAGTGCTTGCCAGTTGTAGAAAGATACTACAAAATGTCCCTTTCAACCAGTCGATACTGCCCATCTATGTTAACCATTGTCAGTGGAGCCTTCATAAAAGGCACGTTGGCAGTCTAGGGTCTTTTAATAAAGAATTTAACTTCTGTGACATAAATTTTTTGTTTTATCCGATATAAAATGTTGGTTGATAAAACTTTTGCCTACTGAGTCTACGAATTCAAACTATAAACTTCACTTTTGCGCTATGAAAAATTCGCATATAAAAAGAAGAAGAAATTAAATTGGCTTGATAAATTATGTGTTAACTCAAGTGCTTACTTACGAACACCTCATTAAAAAGGAAAGTAACATTTAAAGAAAATCTCAGAGCTTTAAATGTAGTTTTACTTTCTTTAGTATAGTTTTTTCCCCCGTGCAATGAACCATATCTAATTTGTGGCTGTATGGAATCAACCGGACATTAAACTATTCATGTGACGTCACGCTATTGCTGTGAGGGACCGTGTTCACGTAGGGACCGTAAGCAACAACTTTAAAGATTGCTGAAACTTATTCACTACATGTATACATATCTTTTCCTGATTCTCACATCAAATGGTTAGACCTACACCTACTAGTCTATGCGGTGGGCCATTATATAATCACAATACATGGCTTCGGTTGTCATGGTTAAGCAAAACTTAATCACCATTGTTCAAAAACCGCGTCCTATCCTTCAACAAGTAAACCTTTGTGTTAGATGGTCTGTCCACTACGCTTTAGTTCATTGTTAATAACAATAGTGCTTGCCAGTTGTAGAAAGATACCACAAAATGTCCCTTTCAACCAGTCGATACTGCCCATCTATGTTAACCATTGCCAGTGGAGCCTTCATGTAAGGCACGTTGGCAGTCTAGGGTCTTTTAATAAAGAACTTAACTCTTGTGACATAACTTTTTTGTTTTATCCGATATAAAATGTTGGTTGATAAAACTTTTGCCTACTGAGTCTATGAATTCAAACTATAAAATTCACTTTTGCGCTATGAAAAATTCGCATATAAAATAGAGAAGAAATTAAATTGGATTGATAAATTATGTGTTAACTCAAGTGCTTACTTACGAACACCTCATTAAAAAGGAAAGTAACATTTAAAGAAAATCTCAGAGCTTTAAATGTAGTTTTACTTTCTTTAGTATAGTTTTTTCCCCCGTGCAATGAACCATATCTAATTTGTGGCTGTATGGAATCAACCGGACATTAAACTATTCATGTGACGTCACGCTATTGCTGTGAGGGACCGTGTTCACGTAGGGACCGTAAGCAACAACTTTAAAGATTGCTGAAACTTATTCACTACATGTATACATATCTTTTCCTGGTTCTCACATCAAATGGTTAGGCCTACACGTACTAGTCTATGCGGTGGCCCATTATATAATCACAATACATGGCTTCGGTTGTCATGGTTAAGCAAAACTAAATCACCTTTGTTCCAAAACCGCACGTCCTTTACTCCAACAAGTTAACTTTTGTGTTAGATTGTCTGTCCACTACGCTTTGGTTCATTGTTAATAACAATAGTGCTTGCCAGTTGTAGAAAGATACTACAAAATGTCCCTTTCAACCAGTCGATACTGCCCATCTATGTTAACCATTGCCAGTGGAGCCTTCATAAAGGCACGTTGGCAGTCTAGGGTCTTTTAATAAAGAACTTAACTTCTGTGACATAACTTTTTTGTTTTATCCGATATAAAATGTTGGTTGATAAAACTTTTGCCTACTGAGTCTACGAATTCAAACTATAAAATTCACTTTTGCGCTATGAAAAATTCGCATATAAAATAGAGAAGAAATTAAATTGGATTGATAAATTATGTGTTAACTCAAGTGCTTACTTATTAACATCTTATTAAAAAGGAAAGTAACATTTAAAGAAAATCTCAGAGCTTTAAATGTAGTTTTACTTTCTTTAGTATAGTTTTTTCCCCCGTGCAATGAACCATATCTAATTTGTGGCTGTATGGAATCAACCGGGCATTAAACTATTCATGTGACGTCACGCTATTGCTGTGAGGGACCGTGTTCACGTAGGGACCGTAAGCAACAACTTTAAAGATTGCTGAAACTTATTCACTACATGTATACATATCTTTTCCTGGTTCTCACATCAAATGGTTAGGCCTACACGTACTAGTCTATGCGGTGGCCCATTATATAATCACAATACATGGCTTCGGTTGTCATGGTTAAGCAAAACTAAATCACCTTTGTTCCAAAACCGCACGTCCTTTACTCCA